>NW_024044848.1:0-300000 GCF_015852505.1 Tachyglossus aculeatus
GCTGTGAGCACCATGTAGGACATGTATTGTGTTCATCCTGATTTGCTTGTATGTAGCCCACCATTCAGTACCGTGCCTGACACATAGTAAGCACTTAACAAATCTCATTTAAAAAATTAGAATATCTTTTCAACAAATCATCTTAACGGGGGACCAAGTATCTAGTCAATGCCAAATTATTCAAGGTGAATTGGGTGTAGCAGATTTTTAAATTATCAACAGTAGCATTCACATTCCCAACAACATTAACCCCATACTGCAACCTCATAAATCTGAAGCAGTAAATCCCCGTACTCCATTGCAGTGCTACCTCCCCTCAGTTTTATAGTTATTTTGAATTATCTGTGTAACCGCTTGCCATCAAATGCATGGATAATCTAGAATTGACTAATTTTCATTTTAATTTTCGTTTTTATAAAATTTAGGTTTTTTAGAAGAAACCTAAAAGTTATAGGGTAACAGCACCAGTCAAACAATCGTATTTAATGAACACTTATTGTGTGCAGAGCACTGTTTTAAGCACTTGGAAGAGTTTGATATAACAGCATAACATATTGTCTGTCCTAAGTGAGGTCCAGGTTTGAGTCTGTTCATTTTTGTTTGGCACCACTGGATTTGTTGGCGTTAGGATGACCAGTCAATGTAATCATGATTGCAGTATTCCATGTTTAGATATTCGTCTCCCGGAATTCAATCGTATGGGAGGGATTTGTGGGACTCTAAAACAGAATAAGCTAGAAATTAGTTTCACTAGGCTAGACAGGAGAGTTTTCTTCGGTTCAGGTGAAAAATAAACAAGGATTTCATGGGCTGGATCAGGGGCAGGGCTTAACATTTGTCTCGTGAGAAATATAATTTCTTATGCCTCAGGAACCAACACTGTTTATTAGGATGACACACTGAAACCATTGTGATGCTAAATGTCTACCTACAGAGCCCACTCCTGCAACCATTATAAATCGAATATAACTTGTGATTTCCATATCTGTTTTGCCTGTAAAGATTAGAATTCGAAAAACAATCAGTGGTTTTTATTGAGCAAGTACTCTGGGCAGAGCCCTGTACTACGCACTTGGGGAAAGTACAAATCAATAAAATCGGTAGCCACGATTCCTGCCTACAAGGAACATACAACCTACAGGAAGATCAAACTCTGTCCTTAATCAACTAAAGGAAAATTAAGTAGTGAATGAAGAGCTAATATTAAATCTAATATTCAGGTATCTACAATACCTAGCAAACTCTGATACACTTTTGTTTCACCTAGTCACCAATCATTCAAAGACAGATATGAAAATAGCATCATAAAAACACCTATCAATGATTCAGTTTTGTAATTTATAGGGTATGTCTAACATGAATACAAGGAGGAATTCCAACAGTTATCTACCTATCTTAAATTTATGCAACAATTAGGCAACAGAGAAGCAGTGTGCCTTAGTGGAAAGAACCCGGGCTTGGGAGTCGGAGGTTGTGGGTTCTAATCCCAGCTCCACCACTTGACTGTTGTGTGACTTTGGGCAAGTCACTTAACTTCTCTGTGCCTCATTTACCTCATCTGTAAAATGGATTGAGAATGTGAGCCCCACGTGGGACAACCTGATGACCTTGTATCTTCCCCAGTGCTTAGAACAGTGATTGGCACATAGTAAGTGCTTAACAAATGTCACCATTGGTATTTTTCTTGTTAATTAAGGTAATGTTTTTCTCTGAGGTCAACAGGCTTTGAAAGGCAAGGCTTTTGAACAATCCAAATCCAAATTCAGGCAAACACATTTTTCACTTATTTCCCAACATCCGTAATTAAAAATTCAATGATTTCACATCCTTTGTATAAAACATCCAAGCACCCCATGGGTATGACATCCTAATGAAGCTTTCCAAATTTCTATAAATAAAGATAAACTAAAGAATAATGAGCTATCCATTGTTTCCTGTGTTGTAAGCAATGGCCTGGGGACCACTTCTCAGGGGTCACCCCAAAATTTTAATGAGGCCTTATCATGCAGAGCACAAGCTTTTCAAATCACCCATTGAAGAGGTCTTCAAGAGGCACGTAAATTCTCAATAAAATTTCTCAGTAAATTTCTCAATAAAGCGTTCACCATGTGTTAGCATGTGTGTAATTGTGTTTGTGTATAGGTGTGGGTGTAGATTGGTCTGTGGAGGTACTTGTGTGTGTGTGTGTGACTGGGAATTGAGGGAATATCTATATGGGGCTCATGAACTGGGGAGCTTTGTTTCCTGCAGATTAGTTGAGATTGTTTAATTTTCCTAACACATCCTAACAGATTTTGATGCTATGAAGGGGATGGGATGGGGCGGCGGGGGGGGAGGAATGTGAGTTCAATAATGATAAACGTAAAAAGCAAGTGATGATAATATGAAACTCTTATTCCTTTGCGGAATTTGTATTATTAGCTAACTTCACTACTTCCTCAATCTCTAAATAATAATAATAATAATGGTGTTTGTTAAGCTCTTACTATGTGCAAAGCACTGTTCTAAGCGCTGGGGAGGTTACAAGGTGATCAGGGTGTCCCACAGGAGGCTCACAGTTTAACCCCCATTTTACAGATGAGGGAACAGAGGCACAGAGAAGTTAAGTGACTTACCCAAAGTCACACAGCTGACAGTTGGCGGAGCCGGGATTTGAACCCATGACCTCTGACTCCAAAGCCCGTGCTCTTTCCACTGAGCCACGCTGCTTCTCTTGAATTTGCTTCTGGACACTGAGAACCTGGACACCATAAATTTCGTGCTATGATCAACTCCTTGATCCTTGACCAAACAAGATATCTTCCCAGGATCTGAGAGGCTCTGATTGGTAAAGGTGACTTTTTTCATATTGAGGTAGAAGGTCAATGGCTTTCCTAAGGCACCGTCACCTGACACATTCCCAACTTTATTATTTCATGAGGGCTCGCGGTGTGCATGGGATATTCTGGGATCATGGAAAGTCCATGGAAGAGTGTCAGAGACCCACTCCTTGTTTCCAGATTTAAAGTGGACAACACTAGCACAAATCCAGAGGTTAGAAGGCTAGCAAGAGATGAGATGCTAAGACCTCGACACATAAAATTATGTGTTGTTTTAAACAATTAATGGTATTTATTGAGGGCTTGTTTGTAGAGCATGAGGCCAAAGTTTTGTAGCATTATATATTTATTGATGTGTATTAATATCCATTATTTTATTTGTAAAGTTTGTAGAGAAGATCAGAAAAGAATGCTTTAGGAGTTCCTGGGAATTGAAGGTTGTGTTGATTTATTATTTTTTTTAATCTGACAAATTCCTCTGCTCCCGATTCACTCCTTTTTCCAAGACCACTACCCTGTTCTTTTAGGGAATACTACCTCATTTTTATCTAAACAGATGCTGGCCATGTCTGAAAATCCAATTATCAGTACTGATTTTTGAAACAAAACCATAAGTTTTTAGCACCGCCATGGAAGCCCGGGACTCCGTTCCCGAGTGGTCCACCCGCCATCACACCGTGCGGCCTTACTGCTCCCGGAAAGATCCTGTCCCCAGAGCGCCGCCATAGACGCCCGGGACTCCGTTCCCGAGAGGCCCGATCGCCATCACACCGCGCGGCCTTGCTGCTCCCTAAAGGATCCTCTCCCTAGAGCGCCCCCATTACCGCCCGCTGCTTCCACCCCCCCGCCACCACTTTAGCGACCATCCTTAAAGAGCCACCCAATACCGCCTTTCCCGGTCCATACCTGACTAATTCTTCCCCTCCCCCGGGAAAAAGGCCCTTGTTATCACTAAGTTAAATTAACGACAACCTCATTCGCACCTACTCAGCCCTCCCATGCTATTTGGCTGTTCACTCCTCTCCCCAAGCATCTCCACTCCCTGACCCCCCTTATCAGTTCCACCGTACTCCAGCACATAAGAGTTTGTATCTGCTCTCCGTGACATCATTATCTGCCTATTTTATTATTGCCATAGCATGTGAATCGTTAACTACCCTCTGTGATGCCATCGCCTACTTATATCATTGCTACTGTTTTATCGCTTACTTATATCATTGCTACTCTTTTATCGCTGCTGCATTTGAATTGTTAACCTCCCGCTCTGCTGTCATTTACCCTGCTGACCTCACGATGAACTATCAATTCCCTTGCTCTCAACTGCCATTCCCATTCCTCACCTTCCCCTTCCGGTCTCCCACCCAGCCTTTTCCCTCCCTTTCCCCAACCATCACTGCTCCCCCTCGCCCCCTACCCAGGATCTCTCTGTACCAGCACCAACCCTCAGCTCCTCCCTCCCAGCCCCCCCACCCTACTCCCCGCCCCCACCCCATCCCCGTTCTCCTTTCCTATCGCCACCACTCTTCCCACCCTCCCTGGAGAGGCCCTCGCCAACTCATCCCAATCCAAACCCTCCCCACCCCTCGCACCCTTCCCCCTCCGTGCCCTCGCTCCACAGCTCCTCCCAGGTGTGGCCTCTGGAACCCCTGCTCCGTTATAAATAAGCTCCCTTTCATCCTGGACCTATTCTTTTCCAGGTCTCTACTCCTCCTCGCCCTAACTGAAACATGGCTGTCTCTGGAAGACACGGTCTCTTCTGCGGCTCTCTCCAGTGGAGGCCTCTTCTTCTCCCACTCCCCCAGAATCAACGGAAAAGGAGGAAGTGTCGGTTTTCTTCTCGCCCCCCAGTGTCACTTTCGCATTATCCCTTGTCCCCTTTCCCTTTCCTTCACTTCCTTTGAAGCCCACATTATTCGCCTCTATCACCCCCTCCAGATTCCTGGCCGTCATCTACCGCGCCCCCGGCCCCACCTCCAACTCCTTTAATGATTTTGACCCCTTCGTCACCTTTCTTCTCTCCTTTTCCATGCCCACACTGATGCTCGGAGACTTCAACATCCACATGGATATCCCTGGTGACTCCTCTCCTGCCCGCCTTCTATCTGTCCTTGACGCTGCCAAACTCTTGCTCCATCCCACCTCGCCCACTCACGAACACTCTCGACCTCATCATCTCCTACTGCTGCACTGTCTTCACCCTCAACAACTCTGAAATCCCTCTCTCTGATCATTACCTTCTCACCTGCCTCCTCACTCACAATCCTTTCCCCTGTAAATATTACTTCCTCAAAGAGACCTCCGCTCTCTTGAACCCATTCATCTTTCTGAGCGCATCACACCCCACCTTGCCTCCCTTTCCTCTCTACCCAATCTTGATGATCAGATTACTTCTCTCAACTCTACCCTCTCTACTCAGCTCAACTCCCTCGCTCCCCTTTCCCTTTGCCGCTCTCGTACCACTAACACACAGCCCTGGATCGCTGCCACTGTCCGCCTCCTTCGCTCTTATGCTCGATCTGCTGAACGCTGCAAGCGAAAGTCTAAACACCATGCCAACCTCGGTCATTTCAAGTTTATCCTTTCCTGCCTTAACTCTGCCCTCTCCTCTGCCAGACAAAACTATTTCTCCTCCATTATTGACACCCATGCCCATCATCCCCGTCAGCTCTTCCATACATTTAACTCCCTTCTCAGCCTCCCGGTTCCTCCCCCTCCTCCTTCCCTCACCCTCAACGATCTGGCCTCCTACTTCATTAATAAAATTGAATCCATCAGGTCTAAGCTCCCCAAAGTCACTCCCCCCATCCTTCGCCAAATCCCCAGCTCTCAAACCTCTCCGCTACTCTCCCATCCTTCCCAGCAGTATCCTCAGAGGAGATATCCTCCCTCTTCTCAAGTGCTACTCCGGCCACTTGTGCTTCTGACACCATTCGCTCTCACCTTATGAAATCTCTCACTCCGTCCCTTCTCCCCTCCTTACCTTCCATCTTCAACTGCTCACTCTCCACTCGTTCCTTACCCTCTGCCTTCAAACATGCCCATATCTCTCCCATCCTAAAGAAGTTCTCTCTTGACCCCACCTCACCTTCTAGTTATCGCCCTATCTCCCTCCTACCATTCCTTTCCAAACTCCTTGAACTAGTCGTCAACACGCGCTGCCTCGAATTCCTCAATGCCAACTCTCTCCTCGACCCCCTCCAATCTGGCTTCTGTCACCTACATTCCAAGGAAACCGCCCTCTCAAAGGTCACCAATGACCTCCTGCTTGTCAATTCCAACGGCTCATACTCTATACTAATCCTCCTCGACCTCTCAGCTGCCTTCGACACTGTGGACCATCCCCTTCTCCTCAACATGCTATCCAAACTTGGCTTCAGAAACTCTGTCCTCTCCTGGTTCTCTTCTTATCTCTCCGGCCGTTCATTCTCAGTCTCTTTTGTGGGCTCCTCCTCCCTCTCCCATCCCCTTACTGTAGGGATTCCTCAAGGGTCATTTCTTGGTCCCCTTCTGTTCTCTATCTACACTCACTCCCTTGGTGAACTCATTAGCTCCCACAGCTTCAACTATCATCTCTACGCTGATGAAACCCAAATCTACATCTCTGCCCCTGCTCTGTCTTCCTCCCTCCAAGCTCGCATCTCCTCCTGCCTTCAGGACTTCTCCATCGGGACGTCTGCCCACCATCTAAAACTCAACATACCCGAGACTGAACTCCTTATCTTCCCTCCCAAACCCCTCCCTCTCCCTGACTTTCCCATAACTGTTGACGGCACTACCATCCTTCCCTTTTCACAAGCCCGCAACCTTGGTGTCATCCTCGACTCTGCTCTCTCGTTCACCCCTCACATTCAATCTGTCACCATAACCTGCCAGTCTCACCTCCACAACATTGCCAAAATCCTCCCTTTAATCTCCATCCAAAGCGCTACACTGCTTGTTCAATCTCTCATCCTATCCCGACTGGATTACTGCATCAGCCTCCTCTCCGATCTCCCATCCTTCTGTCTCTCCCCACTTCAATCCATACTTCACGCCGCTGCCCGGATCGTCTTTGTGCAGAAACGCTTTGGGCATGTTACTACCATCCTCAAAAATTTCCAGCGGGTACCAATCAGCCTACGCATCAGGCAAAAACTCCTCACCCTCGGCTTCAATACTCTCCATCACCTCGCCCCCTCCTACCTCACCTCCCTTCTCTCCTTTTACAGCCCAGCCCACACCCTCCGTTCCTCTGTCGCTAATCTCCTCACTGTGCCTCATTCTCGCCTGTCCCACCGTCGACCCCCGACCCACGTCATCCCCCTGGCCTGGAATGTCTTCCCTACGCATATCCACCAAGCTAGCTCTCTTCCTCCCTTCAAAGCCCTACTGAGAGCTCACCTCCTCCAGGAGGACTTCCCAGACTGAGCCCCCTCCTTCCTCTCCCCCTCCTCTCCCTCCCCATCCCCCCGCCTTACCTCCTTCACCTCCCCACAGCACCTGTATATATGCATATATGTTTGTACGTATTTATCACTCTATTTATTTATTTATTGAATAAATGAATTTATTGAATGAATGAATGAATAAGTGAAGTGACATTTAATATTTGTCTGCACCCAACAGAGCACAAAAAAGTAGTCTAATTCCAAATGAAAAAAAATCAAGCTCCTTGAATAGTAATATCTAGAGATCTATCATTTATTTAGTTACTATTATCAAACTTCTTTTAATAGTATTTATTAAGTTAATACTATGAGTTAGGCACTGTACTAAGTGCTGCAGTAGATATAAGCTAATCAGGTTGGGTAGTCTATGTCCCACATAGGGCTAGTAGTCTTAATACCCATTTTACAGATGAGTTAATTGAGATACAGAGAAATGAAGTGACTTGCCCAAGGTCACGCAGCAGACAAGTGGCAGAAGTCGGATTAGAACCCAGGTCCGTTTGACTCCCAGGCCTGAACAGCTTGTCCACTGCCTTTCAGTTCAGGTTATCAGACCTGGTTATGCATATCATGTTTTGGGTGGGGTTATCATTTAGTAAATTGAAATAGAATTGAAGGTAAGCTTGACCCTTTAGAAAGTGTTTCATGCACAACAGAAAGAAATTCAAGAGGAATTAGGGGAAAGTATCACATGTAAAGACAGAGCATGGACAGATAAGCAAATCTCACATGGAGCTCACAGTCTGAGGAGGGAGAACAGGAGTCGAATCTCCATTTTGCAGATGCACAGATAAATCAAGTGACTTGCTCACTGTTACAGTAGCTAAATGTGCAGAACTGTGATTAGAACCCAGGTTCTCTGATTCCCAGGCCCATGCCATTTGAACTAGGCCATACTTCTACTTATAATGAAAAGTCTTTCTTGCTTTGGGTACTTGGTTTAGGAATTTAGTTGGTTATTGTATTAATTTAAGTGTTGTGGTCCCCTCCTGTTTTTCAGGCTGAATATCAAGGGATTAAACATAGTAGTAGAGAAGAGGGAGAGCAGCTTGTCCAAATCACCCGAATGGCTTGATTTAGCCAGATAATACATGATGATAGGAGATCCAAAGACCAAGGTGATGACAATGAGGAGGGTGGAGCAAGTGGAGTTGGCTTTCTATCTTCCCATGGCCTGAGGGCAGTTTCTGGGAATGGAGATGATTTTGACATAGGACCTGAGTATCATCATCATCATCATCAATCGTATTTATTGAGCGCTTACTATGTGCAGAGCACTGTACTAAGCACTTGGGAAGTACAAGTTGGCAACATATAGAGACAGTCCCTACCCAACAGTGGGCTCACAGTCTAAAAGGGGGAGACAGAGAACAAAACCAAACATACTAACAAAATAAAATAGAATAGATATGTAGAAATAAATTAAATAAATAAATCAATAGAGTAAAAAAAATATGTACAAACATATATACATATATACAGGTGCTGTGGGGAATGGAGGGAGGTAAGATGGGGGATGGAGAGGGGGACGAGGGGGAGAGGAAGGAAGGGGCTCAGTCTGGGAAGGCCTCCTGGAGGAGGTGAGCTCTCAGCAGGGCCTTGAAGGGAGGAAGAGAGCTTGCTTGGCGGATGGGCAGAGGGAGGGCATTCCAGGCCCGGGGGATGACGTGGGCCGGGGGTCGATGGCGGGACAGGAGAGAGCGAGGTACGGTGAGGAGATCAGCGGTGGAGGAGCGGAGGGTGCGGACTGGGCTGTAGAAGGAGAGAAGGGAGGTGAGGTAGGAGGGGGCGAGGTGATGGAGAGCCTTAAAGCCCAGGGTGAGGAGTTTCTGCCTGATGCGCTGAGTATCAGCAGGAAAGGAACCATCACTATAGGCAGGATCACATCTTATGTCAGAAGCTTACTGGGGAAGATTTCCCCATAAGTCAGCTCCAGTACTGGATATGTCACTGAAAAAATATCGTTAATTTTATGCAAATCCCAAATGGTTGTGTGAAGGGTCAATGCATTTGCTACTCATCCAAGTAGCAACCACCAGCACTTTGAAGCTCATGGTAAGTGGGTAACTCAAGGGGTTACGTATGGCCACATAACAAGAGCAGTCTCGTGGCCTAGTGGATACAGTGTGGGTTTGGGATTCTGAAGGACCTGGGTTCTAATCCCAGCTCTGCCAACTGTCTGCTGTGTGACCTTGGGCAGGTTACTTCTCTTTTCAGGGTTTCTGTTCTCATATTTGAAAAATAGGGATGAAAACTGTAAGTCTCATGTGGGATATAGCTGGGTACAACCTGACTATCTTATATCTATGATTATACTTAATACAGTGTCTGGCACTGTATTATTATATTATTATTATAATTATACATTATATTATATTATATTATATATTTTATTTTATATTATATTATATTGTATAGTATTATATTATATATTATATTATACATTATATTATTTTATATAATATATTATATTATTATAACTAGAAAGGCATTTCCTCACGTAATAATGAGCTACATTAATATTCAGTCAATACTTCACGCTGCTGCCTGGATCATCTTTGTGCAGAAACGATCTGGGCATGTTACTCCTCTTCTCAAAAATCTCCAGTGGCTGCCTGTCAACCTACGCATCAAGCAAAAACTCCTCACTCAGTTTCAAGGCTCTCCATCATTCCACCCTCTCCTACCTCACCTCCCTTCTGTGCTTCTACAACCCAGCCCGCACCCTCTGCTCCTCTACTGCTAACCTCATTGCTGTACCTCGTTCTTGCCTGTCCTGCCATCGACCCCCGGCCCAACTCCTCCCCCTGGCCTGGAATGCCCTCCCTCCGCACATCCGCCAAGCTAGCTCTCTTCCTCCCTTCAAAGCCCTACTGAGAGCTCACCTCCTCCAGGAGGCCTTCCCAGACTGAGCACTCTTTTTCCCCTCCCCCTCTTCATCCCCCCTGCCCTACCTCCTTCCCCTCCCCAAAACACCTGTATATATGTTTGTACAGACTTATTACTCTATTTATTTTACTTGTATATATTTACTATTCTATTTATTTTGTTAATGATGTGCATATATCTTTTTTTTCTATTTATTCCGATGACTTGACACCTGTCCACATGTTTTGTTTTGTTGTCTGTCTCTCCCTTCTAGGCTGTGATCCCGTTGTTGGATAGGGATAGTCTCTATATGTTGCCAACTTGTACTTCTCAAGCGTTTATTCCAGTGCTCTGCACAAAGTAAGCGCTCAATAAATACGATTGAATGATTGAATGAATGAAAAAGAATAATCCTGTATATTAACTGTATGCTCCATTAAATGTCTAGCTGGGCTTTAATATTCCATCTGCAAGCAATTTTCTCAGACAGAAATCTTTGTGACATGATTTTGTTTTCATTAGCATTTGATCCAAAAGAGAATATAAAAGCTTCAATAAACCTAAAAATTAGAATGAATGTTTACTACCACAAACACTGGAAGGAGGCAAACAAAAGTATCTAAATGTTGATCCCTCAGTAGTGCATACTTTTTTATCTTATCCACTCACCTAAAAGAAGGGGAAAGAAGGATTCCTCTCTGCGTTTCTAGGTTTACTCTGCCGATCAATGAAGTTGAGAAGTTTAGGTAATCTCCCAGACTGTGGTGAGTGGGTCCCTACCTGTAGAGACAATATGTCCTTTTAAACGTAAGATCTGTACTTCATTCCAAGCACAGCTAGCAATTGTATAACATACTTTAAAAATCTTTGATTCCCGTTTTGGTCAGAACTGACGCTTGGTAAGTGGCAGACTGATATTACTTTTCAAAGTAGTGACAATGCTAAGAACTGGAACTTCAGTTTTGAAAAAAAAAGGACCTTTAAGAACTCCAAAAGTTTTGCATTCAATTGCACTACTTCTTATATTTGTGAAGCTTCTTACCTATGGAGTGGAACTTCCCCTGAAAAACTGAATCAGAGCAATGTATTATTGCCACTAAGAACCTTATTGGGTAAATTTTTCTATTTAGAATAACATTGCTTTTAACTGATTACTCTGTGAGAGTCATTTTAAAGAAATATAGGTGTAACATTCATCCTTCATTCTTGTAGCTCTTACTTTTCCGCCATCACACCGCATAGACCCCCGCTGCTCCCAGAAGGATCCTCTCCTCAGAGCGCCAGAGAGGCATGCCATAGACGCCCGGGACTCCGTTCCCGAGAGGCCCGCCCGCCATCACACCGCGTGGCCCCCGCTGCTCCCGGAAGGCTCCTCTCCTCCGAGCGCTGCCATAGACACCCGCTGCTTCCATTCCCCCCCCCCCACTTAAGCGACCTTCCTTATAGTGCCCCCCAACCCCCTCTTCCAATCCTGTCCTGACTGACTCTCCCCGCCCCCCACCCCGGGGAAAATGCCCTTCTTATCTCCAAGTGACCTCAACGACAACCTCATTCGCACCTACTCAGCCTTCCTGTCCCGCCATCGACCCCCGGCCCACGTCCTCCCCCGGGCCTGGAATGCACTCCCTTTGCCCATCCGCCAAGCTTGCTCTCTTCCTCCCTTCAAGGCCCTACTGAGAGCTCATCTCCTCCAGGAAGCCTTCCCTGACTGAACCCCTTCCTTCCTCTCCTCCTCGTCCCCCTCTCCATCCCCTGCATCTTACCTCCTTCCCTTCCCCACAGCACCTGTATATATGTATATATGTTTGTACATATTTATTACTCTATTTATTTATTTATTTTACTTGTACCTATCTATTCTATTTATTTTATTTTGTTAGTATGCTTGGTTTTGTTCTCTGTCTCCCCCTTCTAGACTGTGAGCCCACTGTTGGGTAGGGACTGTCTCTATATGTTTCCAGCTTGTATTTCTCAAGCGCTTAGTACAGTGCTCTCCACACAGTAAGCGCTCAATAAATACAATTGATTGATTTTCACAGTATCTTCTATTTCAGTTGAATATATAGAGCTATCCCAATAAAAGATAACAGTATTGAAAATGAGATTTAATTCAAGGGTTCAGGTCATACTGAGAATGAATTGCACCCTGTGCACCTGAAAATACAATAATTTCCTGGGAGAAATATAGGTGGATTTCAAAGCCATTAATATATCAATGCAAGAAGTCAGATCAAAACATTCTCTCTGTTCCTTAGGGATGCCTCCATCCATCTGGAACATTTTAATGAATTAATATTTCTCCTAATTTGGCAGGACCAATTGCTGCCGCCTGTTTTTCTCTAGAAAATCTTCTAAACTTCAAAATGCCAACCCTCATTCTAGAGCAATAAATCAATAACCAGATGGTTAGTGTTCAATTTTATCTAGGCTCACTGATACAGTTACTTCAATTGCATTTTATCTACGTCTGAGTCATCTACAGGAGACAATCATTCTGCTCTAAATGAATTAGCCTGAAAGCTCCTAGATGGCAGAGATCACGTCTATTTACTCTAGGGTGTCCTCCCAAGTTTTTAGCACCATGCTCTTTACAGAGTAAGTGCTCAGTAAATACTACTGATTGATTCAAGGAAAGATTAACTCCATCGTCAGTGGGAGATGAAGCAGTGTTTGCCAAAATTAATCCGTGCAGCCAGAATGATTGAAAGGTACGATCACCTGAATCTTTGATGGTTGAAATGTTTCATCTTAGGATAACCACATTTCTCTGATTTAAGAAATGATTGTCTTAGTTTTACCAGAAAGCCCATAGATTTTGAACAGAATGGTTTCTAATTTCAGCTCCCAAACTGAAACTTTTTCTGACACTCCTAAGAGCATTTCATTTTATAAAGCTTTACTATACAGAGTTTGCTCGATTCACATAGGGCCAGTGGTCTCTGCTTGTAACTGGACAATAGTAATTATGGTATTTGTTCAGTGCATAGTGAAGGCCATCAATTTTACTAAGAGTTGGGGTAAACAGATATTTAAGAGTTACAGAGAAGTTAGGTGACTTGCCTGGTATCATAAACAGGCCAGTGGCAGAATTGGGCTTAGAACCCTGGTATGCTAGCTCCAAGGCCCTTACTCTTACCACTATCAATCAATCAATCAATCGTATTTATTGAGTGCTAACTATGTGCAGAGCACTGTACTAAGCGCTTGGGAAGTACAAATTGGCATCACATAGAGACAGTCCCTACCCAACAGTGGGCTCACAGTCTAAAAGGGGGAGACAGAGAACAGAACCAAACATACCAACAAAATAAAATAAGTAGGATAGAAATGTACAAGTAAAATAAATAAATAAATAAATAAATAGAGTAATAATTATGTACAACCATATATACATATATACAGGTGCTGTGGGGAAGGGAAGGAGGTAAGACGGGGGGATGGAGAGGGGGACGAGGGGGAGAGGAAAGAAGGGGCTCAGTCTGGGAAGGCCTCCTGGAGGAGGTGAGCTCTCAGCAGGGCCTTGAAGGGAGGAAGAGAGCTAGCTTGGCAGATGGGCAGAGGGAGGACATTCCAGGCCCGGGGGATGACGTGGGCCGGGGGTCGATGGCGGGACAGGCGAGAGCGAGGTACAGTGAGGAGATTAGTGGTGGAGGAGCAGAGGGTGCGGGCTGGGCAGTAGAAGGAGAGAAGGGAGGTGAGGTAGGAGGGGGCGAGGTGATGGAGACCCTTGAAGCCCAGGGTGAGGAGTTTCTGCCTGATGCGCAGATTGATCGGTAGCCATTGGAGGTTTTTGAGGAGGGGAGTAATATGTCCAGAGCGTTTCTGGACAAAGATAATCTGGGCAGCAGCATGAAGTATGGATTGAAGTGGAGAGAGACACGAGGATGGGAGATCAGAGAGAAGGCTGGTGCAGTAGTCCAGACGGGATAGGATGAGAGCTTGAATGAGCAGGGTAGCGGTTTGGATGGAGAGGAAAGGGCGGATCTTGGCAATGTTGTGGAGCTGAGACCGGCAGGTTTTGGTGACGGCTTGGATGTGAGGGGTGAATGAGAGAGCGGAGTCGAGGATGACACCAAGGTTGCGGGCTTGTGAGACGGGAAGGATGGTAGTGCCGTCAACAGAGATGGGAAAGTCAGGGAGAGGACAAGGTTTGGGAGGGAAGACAAGGAGCTCAGTCTTCGACATGTTGAGCTTTAGGTGGCGGGCGGACATCCAGATGGAGATGTCCTGAAGGCAGGAGGAGATGCGAGCCTGGAGGGAGGGGGAGAGAGCAGGGGCAGAGATGTAGATCTGGGTGTCATCAGCGTAGAGATGATAGTTGAAGCCGTGGGCTTCACTAGACCATGTTGACTTCATAGAGGAGGTGGGAACATAAAGGTGTTTAAAGGTGCTTAGGAAATGGAGGGAGGGGTATATGTTTATCATTCTATTTATTTTATTAATGATATGTATATACCTATAATTCTATTTATTAATATTGATGCTGTTGATGCCTGTCTATGTTTTGTGTTGTTGTCTGTCTCCTCCCTTCTAGACTGTGAGCCCGTTTTTGGTAGGGATTGTCTCTGTTGCCGAATTGTACTTTCTAAGCGGTTAGTATAGTACTCTGCACACAGTAAGCACTCAATAAATACGAATGAATGAATGAAGGAAGGAAGGAAGGAATGAATGAATGAATGAAAGTCCATGACATTGGTTTCAGACCAACTTTCCAGGCTTCCACATATCATCTGAGGTACACCGATGGAGGTAGCCAGGGAGGGTAACTTAGAGAACCAATGTGGGCTAAAGGCAAGAGCATAAGCCTGGGAGTTGGAATCCTGGCTTTCCTGCTGGGAGACCTTTATCAAAGCATTGAACTTCTCTGTGCTTCACTTTACTCTGTAAAATGGGAGCTCAGTTCCTGATCTCCCTCCTACTGTTGACAACTCCCTTCTCCTGGAAACATTATCCTACCTCAGCTTCACTGACACTGTCCTCTCCTGGTTCTCTTGGAGAGAAAGAGATTGTATACAAACTGATTTTCTTGTATGTCCCCACGTGTTTAGTACAGTACTTGCCACGAAGTATATCACAATTATTATTATCATTCTTATTACTATTGGTAGTAGTAGTATTCCCATGAATCTGTATTAGTTCCCTCATGTATTGGTAGCCACTTGCTTCTTACCTGCTGAAGTTTGCAGCCTCAAAATAGGAGGAGATTGGGGCAAGAGCCGGAGGCCACATGAAGCACTAATTCTTTGACAGGTGAAACCCGGAGAGAATTTTTCTGTCATCCTTTTAAAGTTGTTTCAGCCTTGACGATTTTCCCATGTCTCTGCACTGCTGCGATACTATATCTACATCAGAGACATATATATACATCTACTATATCTACATCAGAGACAACAGATTGTGGTTATATAACATGGGCACTAGCCTAGCCTTTTTTGGGTCTCATGAACTCAAGCTGAATATTGCTGCTACTACTGAAAAAAAATACTTTTCTCCTCAGTAATGAGACTTCTTTTCAGCAAAAACCATTTAGAGAACATCTCAAATTTCCTGTTCAATATGCTTCTACGTAGAGGGTAAAAGACAAATGACTCTTCTCCCGGTATTTTAGATTCTCTTCCTTCTCTATCCATCTTCTTGTTTATTGCACAATGACATTTTATTAGGAGTCTAGATAGAACACTAGGGAAGAATCCGTTTTGACTTAGTGATGATTTAAATAATGGTAAAATGTTCACACTTTGCAATAAATTCATTCAGTTTACTAAGTCAATCAATCTCGTGTTTATTAAGCGCTTACTGTGAGCAGATCACTGTACTAAGAACTGTGGAGATTATAGTGTATCAATATAATGGGCACATTCCCTGCCCACAGTTAGTTTACAATCTAGATGGGGAGACAGACATTAATGTAAATAAATGACGAATATCTACCTAAGTACTATGAAGCTGAGGCAGGGAGGTGAATAAAGGGAGCAAATAAGGATAACGCAGAAGGAGAGGGAGAGGAAAAAACTGAGGGCGTAGACAGGGAAGGACTCTTGGAGGAGAAATGTCTTTACTAAGACTTTAAAGGTGGTGAGAGTAGTCATCTCTTGGATATGAAGAGGGAGGGTATTCCAGGTCAGAGACAGGATGTAGCTGAGAGGTCAGTGGCTAAATAGATGAGATCTAGGCATGGTGACTAGGTTAGGAATAGAGGAGCGAAGTGTATGAGCTGTATTGTAGTAGGAAAATGGTGAGGTGAGGTAGAAGGGAACGAGGTGAATGAGTACTTTGAAGCCAATGGTGAGGAGTTTTTTTTTGATGCAGAGTTGGATGGATAGCCACTGGAGGTTCTTTAGGAGTGGGGAAACATGGACTGTTTCTGTAGAAAAATGATCCAGGGAGCAGAGTGAAGTGTGGCCTAGAGTGGGAAGAGACAGGAATCAGGGAGGTCATCAAGAAAACTGATATAGTAATCAAGGAGGGATACGATAAGTACTTGGATGAATGTTATAGCAGTTTGGATGGACAGGAAAGGGAAGATTTCAGTGATGCTGTGAAGGTAGAACTGACAGGATTCAGTGATGGACTGAAAATGGGGTTGAATGAGAATAGTCAAGGATAATGCCAAGGTTCCGGGCTTGTGAGACAGGAAGGGTGATGGTGTTGGGTACAGTAATATGAAAGGCACTGGAAGGACAGGGTTTGATTGAGAAGATGAGGAGTTCTCTTTTGGACATGTAAATTTAGATGTCAAGACAACCGAGTAAAGATGTTTTGAGTATAGGAGGAAATGCAAAACTGCAGGTAGGGAGGGAGATCAGGTCTAGGGATATAGATTTGGGAATCATCCAGATAGGGATGGTAGATGAAGCCATTGGAGCAAATGAGTTCTCCAAGGGAGTGGGTGTAGATGGAGAATAGAAGGAGATGTAGAATTGAAACTTGAGGGGCAGCAGCAATTAGGGGGAGACAGCCAGAAGAGGAGTCCATAAAAGAGACTGAGAACGAGCCACCTGAGAGATAGAGGGATAATTAGGGGAGAACCGTGTCAGTGACGCCAAGGAGAATGGGAAGATTGACATTGTAGAATGTAGCTGAGAGGCAGATGAGGATTAGGATGGGATAGAGGCTATTGGATTTAACAAGAAGAATATCATTTGTGATCTTTGAGAGGGTGGTGAAGGGGAGGTAAGCCAGATTGGAGGAAGTCAAAGGGGGAATTGGAGAATAGGAATTTGAGACAGTGGTTGTTTACAGCGTGATCAAGGAGTTTGGAAAGGAATAGTGGGAGAAGGGGTGATAACTGGACGGAGCAAGTGGGGTTAAGGGAGAGGTTTTTCGGATGGGGAGAGATGAAAAAGCATGTTCGAAAGCAGTGAGGAAGAAGCCACTGGAGAGTGAGCAGTTGAAGTGGTAGTCAGGGAGGGAAGAAAGGAAAAGGCAAATGCTTTGATAAGGTGCAAAGGGATGGAGTCAGATGTGCAAGTGGAGGGAGTGGATTATGAGAGAAAGCAGAAGATCTTTGAGATAGTGCTCTGAGTACCTTTGAGAACTCCTAACCTTGGGCTTCAAGGCTCTCCATCACCTCGCCCCCTCCTACCTCACCTCCCTTCTCTCCTTCTACAGCCCACTGGGCACCCTCCGCTCCTCTGCCGCTAATCTCCTCACCGTGCCTCGTTCTCGCCTGTCCCACCATCGACCCCCGGCCCACGTCATCCCCCGGACCTGGAATGCCCTCCCTCTGCCCATCTGCCAAGCTAGCTCTCTTCCTCCCTTTAAGACCCTGCTGAGAGCTCACCTCCTCCAGGAGGCCTTCCCAGACTGAGCCCCTTCCTTTCTCTCCCCCTCGTCCCCCTCTCCATCCCCCCATCTTACCTCCTTCCCTTCCCCACAGCACCTGTATATATGTATATATGTTTGTACGTATTTATTATTCTATTTATTTATTTATTTATTTATTTATTTATTTATTTATTTATTTTACTTGTACATATCTAATCTATTTATTTTATTTTGTTAGTATGTTTGGTTTTGTTCTCTGTCTCCCCCTTTTAGACTGTGAGCCCACTGTTGGGTAGGGACTGTTGCTGTATGTTGCCAACTTGTACTTCCCGAGCGCTTAGTACAGTGCTCTGCATACAGTAAGCGCTCAATAAATGTGATTGATTGATTGATTGATTGATCTCTTGAGATACTGCTGAGAAAGATTGACGATGGGACAGGATGGGGGAGGGACTCAGGAGGGGCAGGGAGCTCGAAGTTCAATTGAGTGCTTACTGCTTGCATAGTACTGTACGAAGTACTTGGGAAAGTACAATAAAACAATAAACACTGACATTCCCTACCCTCAACAAGCTTACAGTCTAGAAAGGGGGGGAATAGACATCAATACAAATAAACAAAAATTACAGATATATAAGAGTTATGGATGTGACGCGAATATCAAATGGTCAGAGGGCCATGGTGGCTGGCTTTTCAAAGGGAACGCCCGCCCCGCCCCGCCCCCGCCCCATCAGCTCCACTGGAAGCAAACCCTCCGAAATCTCACATCTCTGGGAGCAGTGGAGTCTCCCCAGCCCCAGCGAGACGTTGTTTTCGAAAAGATAGGATGCGCCCACATCATCTTTATCATTGATGGGTTTTTCTGAGCCCTTGCTGTATGCAGAGCATTGCACTAAACGCTTGGGCGAGTCCAACACAAGAGATTCAGTAAAGCCATTCCCTGCCCAGAAGGAGCCCCAGGTACTTAAACCAAGGGGAGGTTTAAGGGAGATCATAATTTTCTCAATAAAGTAGGTGGCCCGTCATTAGGGGTAAAGGATGGGGGAGGCAGGCAGAGGAGGGAGTTAAAAATCTGGAATAAATGGTGAGGCATAGGTGGTCATGGGTGTCAATAAGGAAGGAGAGTGTATTTTGCCGGGCAGAGGTAAAGCACACAAGGATGAACTTGAGGTAGACGAGGTTGGCCTGATATCTCGATTTCCTCCAGCAGTACTCTGTGACTCTGTGATTTGTGGCTTATATACAGGAGTGATGGAAGTGGACTGTAGGTGATTTAAGGCTGTGGGCTAGTGGTATGAGATCGATTAAATTGTAGGTGAGTGAGTGAGTTGAGTTCAGTAGAGAGGGTGGTTTTGAGGGTGTCAATTTGGTAATCAAAGGAAGGTGGTTTGGGTACGGAGGCTAAATGGGGCATGATGATTTGAGAAAATTGGACGAAGTCCAAACACTGGAGATTTCTTTCGGAGAACAGGACAGATTTGTTGGTATGAGGTATGTGGGAGAGAGGCCAGGTGAAGATGCTATTGTGAGATAGAGAGATATCACCTTTTGTAAAGGTAGAACTTGTACAGTGACTAGAGTTGATGAGATCAAATTTGTGTCCACTTTGGTGAGTGGATGAGCTGGAGTGGAGCAGGAGGTCAGTGGAGTTTAAGAGTGATAGTGGGCAGTAGAAAGTTCTCTCAGTGTCCTTGGGCAGGTCTATATCCTGGGTGATGGTAGATGGTGTGCAAGGCTGAGGCTTCTCCAGGGAGAGAGCTCAGGATCCTCGGGCGGGTCTCTTTCCCAGGAGATGTTTGTTGTTTTGTGCCGATTAGTGGTCACTCGAGAGAGAGAGCTGTCTCCTCAGGAGGGTCTCTGTCCCGGGAAATGATTTGTGGCTGCTCAGCAGAGAAATGTCAGTGTCCTCAGGCAGATCCCTGATCCAGGCGATGGGCGATGGTTTGCAGCCTCTCTGCAGAGTGACCTGTGTCTTCAGGCATATCTTTGCCCCGGGGGATGTTCAGTGGTCTGTGCCAGTTTGTCACTTACCCGCTTCTCAGAGGAGAGACCTCAGCATCCTCGGATATGTCTCTGTCCTGGGAAATATTAGATGATCCGTATTGCTTTGAGGTTTCTTGGTAAAGGAGTTACTAAGGATTTACTAAGAAAATCCATGAGTTCCAAGGTAGCCCAGAAGCCTGGTATTACAGCCTGGAAAGAGTGTAATTGATATTTACTATCCACTCTAATCAAAGCTAATCATAAAAAGTGAAACAACCTAAAGTGTTGCACTACACTTTTCAAAAAATTGTACACTTTTCACTTTTCACTTTTCAAAAGTAAAAGCAATAATAATAATAATGATGGCGATTTGTTAAGCACTTACTATGTGCCACTGTCCCACGTGGGGCTCACAGTCTTAATCCCCATTTGACAGATGAGGCAATTGAGGCGTAGAGAAGTTAAGTGAGTTGCCCAAAGTCACACAGCGGAAAAGTGGCAGAGCCGGAATTAGACCCCCCGACCTCTGACTCCCAAGCCTGTGCTTTTTCCACTAAGCTATGCTGCTTCTCTACTAACACTGACATTGCTCACTTAGCAAAATGTAAACATGTAGGCCTGAAGGGGATGGTATCAAAGGGACACTACAGACCAAAAATTCTGAGAGATCGTGAATGTAAGAAGGAAATCACAAGCTAGTTGTTCAGGAGTTTGAAAACAGACTTTGCTAGCAACCATGTAGCAGATTGATTGGAAAATGAGTGAAACTGATAGGCAATTAAGCTTCGCCTGTGTCCAACTGGACTGTCTTGTATTTTCTCCTGTACTTATTACGGTGTCTGGCACGTAGGTAATGCATAACATAGATAATGAAAAAAAATCAGAAAATCTTTTTTATAATCAAATCATATTAATTGGGGGCCAAGTGTCCAGTCATTCCCAAATTAGTCAAGGTGGACTGGGTGTAACAGGTTTTTAAGTTACCATCAACGGCAACATGCACATTCCCATCAACATTCACTCCATGTTGTAACTTCACAAACCTGAAGCGGTAACTCCCCATATTTCATTACAGGATTGCCTCCCCTCAGTTTACTGTTGTCAGTTATTTTTAATTATCTGTGCAGCTGCTTGCCACCACATACATGGATGATCTAGAATTGATTAATTTCCTTATTTAGATCAAACCTGAAGTTATAGGTAGGAAAGCACGAAACAATCCTGTTTAATTAGCATTTACTGTGTGCAGAGCACTATACTAAATGCTTGAGTTGGGGGCGGGGGGAACAATATAACAGTATAACTGACACATTGCCTAAAATGAGCTCCATGTTTGAGTCCGTTCAGTTTTGGTTGGCACCACAGATTAACAGTGGCATTAGGGATTATGACTAGCCAATGTACTCATGATTGCAGTATTCCATGTTTGTATGTACGAACACCTTCAGCTCCCAGAATTCAATCTATTGGGAGGGATTTAAAAACATAATAAACTAGGAATGACTTTCACTGGCCTAGAGGGAGTTGGTTCAGGTGAACAATAAACATTGTTTTCAGGGTTTAACTTTTGTAAAGTGAGTGGTATAATTTCTTATGTTTTGGGAACCAACGCTGTTCATTAGAAGAGCACACTGAAACCTTTGTGATGCTAAATGTGATGCTCATTAGGGGAAGCCAGTATGGCAAAGTGGATAAAGCATGGACCTGGGTAAGAAGGTCATGGGTTCTAATCCCAGCTCTGCCACTTGTCTTCTGTGTGACTTTAGGCAAGTCACCTCACTTCTCTGTGCCTCAGTTACCTCATCTATAAAATGGGGAATAAGACTATGAGCTCTATGCGGGACAGAGACTGTGTCCAACCCAATTTGCGTGTATCCACACCAGCACTTAGTACAGTGCCTGGCACATAGAAAGCACTTAATAAATACCATAACAATAATAATAATTATCTACCTATAGAGCCCACTCCTGCAGCCATTGTAACCCGAATATTACTGGTGATTTCCATACTTGTTTTGTCTGTAAAATTTAAAATTCCAAAATCAATCAGTGGTTTTTATTGAGCACTTACTCTGTGCAGAGCACTGTACTAGGCCCATAGGGAAAGTACAAATCAATAAAATTTGTAGATATGATCCCTGCCTACAAGGAGCTTACAATCCATAGGAAAGTCAAAGTCTGTGCTTAATCAACTAAAAGAAAGTTCAGCAGTAAATGAACAGCTAATATTAAATCTAATATTCAGAAATCTACAATACCTAACAAACTGATTTTTATTTCACCCAGTCACCAAATATTCAAACAAAGATATGAAAATAGCAACTGAAAAAATCCTATCAAGGACTTAGTTTTATAATTTATAGGATACGTCTAACATGAATACAATGAGGAATTCCAACAGGTATCTACCTATCTTAAATTTAGACAACAATTTAGATGATGTTTTCCTTTTAGGTGAGCAGACTTTGAAGGCAAGGCTTTTGAAAATCCAAATCCCTAAAAGTTCAGGCGAACACAGTTTATGCTTAACTCCCAATGTGCAAAATTAAAAATTCAATGATTTCACAACATCTTTTAAGTGTAAAAAATTCAAGCATCCCATGGGCATGATTTATCTATCCTACTTATTTTATTTTGTTGGTATGTTTGGTTCTGTTCTCTGTCTCCCCCTTTTAGACTGTGAGCCCACTGTTGGGTAGGGACTGTCTCTATGTGATGCCAATTTGTACTTCCCAAGCGCTTAGTACAGTGCTCTGCACATAGTAAGCGCTCAATAAATACGATTGATTGATTGATTGATTGATTGATTTATCCTAATGAAGCTTTCCATATTTCTCTAAAGAAAGGTAAACAAAATGATAATAAGCTAACCCATTGCTCCCTTTGTTGTAAGCAATGACCTGGGGACCACCTCTCAGGGGTCACACCCACATTTCAGAGTCCTTATCATCCATAAAATCAGCCTTTCAAATCAACCGGGGAGGAACAATCTCCTTCAAGAGGCAGGTAAATTTCTCAATAAAGCGTTCACCATGTGTTAGTAAATAGTGGAGAAAGGATGCCTGTCTGGATGGCAGATTTGGCTTCTAATCCTCGATCTCTCACTTCCCATTTTTCCTCTTTCCTATTTCTTGAACTCCCTTGAATCTCACAGGGAGGTTGGGAGGATGGATGAGACAATACTATTAAGTTCTTCTAGACTGGAAGTACCTTGTAGGCAGGAGACATGCCTTCCGTGTCTGTTATACTGTACTCTCCCAAATGGTTAGTATAGCTCTCTGCACACAGTAAGCACTCAATAAATATGTTTGATTAGCAGCAGTGTGTGATGAGCTCCAACTCTGAGCAATGCCCTCTTCTAGGCACTGTATGTTGAATAACAAAAGAAGGATAAAAAGTGGTTCTTTCCTTACAGGAGCTTGCAGTCTAATGGAGGAGATATGTCCAGTAGATAAGCATGATCATCTTACAACACTAGCTAAGGTGAATGAGTTATTTAAAACTACATATACAACTAACAGTAATGTACATGTTGAGTGGACAGTGAGGGGAGGGGTATTGTGGGTAGGGCTCATGAGGGTTTGAAATTTGCAAGGCTTGAAGAAATGGTGAAAGCCTGGTTTGGGAAAAAAAGTGGGAAGGATTGGAACAGTGTGCATGTTTCCTCGGGCTGAGTGGAGAGAATGACCTAGGAGGAAGACAGTTGGCCTAGAGCTGTGATGTTCACAAGGAAACGATTTCACTTGATATTATTGACAAGTATTCCTGTTGACTTCAAGTGATTCATTCATTCATTCAATCGTATTTATTGAGCGTTTACTGTGTGCAGAGCACTGTACTAAGTGCTTGGAAAGCACAATTTGGCAACAGAGACAATCCCTATCCAACAACGGACTCACAGTCTAGAAGTGGAGTGCCACTTGTTGAAGAGTAGAGACTTGCTGTTCTGTGCAATATGTGATTGGACTAGGGACAGAGGGACAATAGGGGATGATGAATAAAGTTGCTAGAATGATCTAGTAATTAGGTCATAAAAGCTCTTTCTCGGGCAAAGGGATGGCGAGAAGGAGGCAGATTTGTGGAAATATTCTTCCCGAGTTTATTTTATGCCCATTAAAATAAACTATTCCACATGGCATGTGAACAGAAGGCATGCTAATACTTTGAAAAACTTCTTCATTTTGGAGGGCCAGATAAAACTACCCAGGGCTTTTAGTTTAGCTAGACTACCACAGAGTTGGCCACTTGATTAATTGTCATGTTTCAAATACATATAAACAGCTAAACTGCTCCTAGAAAACTGAACTGATCCTTAAACACTATATAGTTATCAATTGAAGGAGTCTCAAGACACATTAGGGATTTTGTTTTATTCTTCTCTTTCTCTTCACTAAATTTATTCAAAAATGAAATCCAACATTTAAAAAAACAATCAAGACAACAATAAACCTTTGTTATGGAAAGAATAAGATGCTAGGGAGTTTAAATAGTTTTCTTGATTCCCTGATTTTGAACTATTCCTCCTCTCCCCACCATCCTGTTGATAACACCTGTTCTTCTTGTCATTTTTCAAAAGTGAAGAAAGGAGGAGTATGGAAAGATTTCCAGGTACCTGAGAATAGGAAGACAAATATCTTTTTTCTTTTGGGACCATCTAGTTCCAAGCCATCTGCTACTTGTCTGCTGTATGATTTTGGGCAAGTCACTTCACTTCTCTGTGTCTCAGTGACTTCATTCATAAAATGGGGATTAAGAAAGTGAAACCCATGTGGGACTTGGACTGCGTCCAACCTGATTAACTTGTATCAACCCCAGAGATTAGAACAGTGCCTGGAACAAAGTGCTTAAGTACCATATAAAAATTTTTCACAATGCTAGAATTATAACACTACTTCCCTAACGAAGGGTCTTCAGAAAGAAAAGGTGGTACGGATAAGTGGGTAGATTTTTGGTTGTTGTTTTTGTGTGAAAATCTTTCACCCAGTCGTTGTTGGGCACATAAGCACCTAGCCTGTGTGCATCTGTGTAATTGTGTTTGTGTACAGACGGTTATGTGTGTGGAGATGTAGGTTGGTGTGTGGAGGTATGCTTGTGTGACCAGAAGTTGAGGAAATTTCTATGTGGGAGTCATGGATTGGGATGCTTTGTTCCCTGCAGAGAATCTGCAATTATTTAATTCCCCCAGCAGACTTAGGCCCTATAAAGGTGATAACATGTAGTGTGGTGGGGAAAATGTGCGTTCAATAATAATAAATATAAATACCAACTGATGATAAAATGAAACTCTTTCTTTCTTTGCAGAATTTGTATTATTGGCTAACCTCACTACTTCCCCAGTCTCTTGGACTTGCTTCTGGACACTGACAACAAACACCATATATTTATTTCATGCTATGATCACCTCCTTGAAAAAATTGCTACTTATTTTTTTCCTGAACGGAGAAGACATATTTTGGATCCAGTTATTTATGCAATACATTGCTGAAAAAAATACATGCGAATGAGGAAAGGCAATCAGCCACTTGTAACTGAATTCATTCTTTTGGGTTTCTCCAATCTCTATGAATTTCAGGTCATCCTGTTTATTATTTTCCTTGTAGTATACCTAATAACCTTGATAGGAAACTCCCTCTTAGTGTTGGTCTCCACGGTGGATCCCAGCCTTCAATCCCCCATGTACTTTGTCTTCAGAAGTCTGTCCCTAATGGATATCTGCTATACGACTGCCATCATCCCCCAAATCCTCACCATTTTGCTGTCCAAGGATAAAAGTATTTCCTTTGGTGGCTGTGCAGCCCAGATGTATTTTGCTTTATTTTTCGGCCCCTCGGAGTGTTGGATCCTGACAATGATGGCTTATGACAGACAGGCCTCCATCTGTGACCCGCTCCGCTATTCACTCATTATGAACTGAAGGTTCTGTCTGCAACTGGCTCTGTCTTCCTGACTGGCAGGGATTCCCGTGGCAACAATACAGAATACACTGATGTTTACATTGACGTTCTGTGGGCCTAATGTAATTAACCATTTCCTCTGTGATAGCCCTCCTCTCTTAGACCTGGTGCGCACGGACACTTTTACACTTGAGATATACAGTGTAACTGGGAGTGTGATCGCCTGATGCTCCCATTTGGAGTGAACAGTGCATTTTACGTCTGCATCCTTGTCACCATCCTGAAGATGTCCTCTGCTGAGGGCCGTCACAAAGCCTTCTTCACCTGCTCATCCCATCTCATTGTGGTCTCACTGTTCTTTGGGGCTGTAGGTTCGACTTATTTCCAGGTGAAATCCTCCTACGCTCCTGAGACCAAGAAGGTGCTTTCTCTCCCCTATTCAGTCTTCACTCCCATGCTAAATCCCCTGATCTACAGTCTGAGAAATCAAGAGGTGAAAAGTGCTCTAAAGAGGATTCTGGGTAAAATGATATCTTCCCAAAATCTGAGAGGCTCTGATTTGTCAAGGTGACTTTTGTATTGAGGTATAAAGTCAATGACTTTGCTCAGGCACTATTACTAGGCACATTCCTTTCTTTATCATTTGCTGAGGGCTCACTGTGTGCACGGGATATTCTGGGCTCTTGTAAAGACCATGGAGAAGTGTCAGAGGCCTATTCCTTATTCTCAAAATTAAAATAGACAACACCAGTAAGAACTCAGGCTAGTACAAAATAAAATATCGACATCAACACGTAAAATTGGACAATTGCTCTATCAATTAATTATATTGATTGAGGGCTAATTGCAGAGCATGAGGACAATCTTTTATAGCATTACAGAATTACTGATATGTACTTCTGTTCTATTGTTTTATTTAAAAAGTTTGAAGAGAAGATCAGAAAAGAATATTTAGTAGTTCCTGGAGGTTGAAGGTTAGGTTGATTTTTCATCTCACAGACAGGTTCCTCTGCTCCTGATCCACCCCTATTTACAGGGTCACTACCCTGTTATTCCAGGAAATACTCCCCCATTTGTATTTAAAAAGATGCTAGCCGTGTCTGAAAATAGAATAATGGATTTGAATTTTGAAGTAAAACTGTAAGTGAAGTGACATCTAGTAACTGTCTGCATCCAACAGAGCTCAAGGAAAGTATTCTTCTAATTCCAAAAGAATAAAGATAAGATCCTTGAATAGTAACGTCTAGAGATCTACCATGTATTCAGTTCCTTTAATCATACTTTTTGTAATGGTAGTAAGTGCTTACTATGAGCTAGGCACTGCATTAAGCACCGGGGTTGATATGAGCTAATCAGGTTTTGCATAGTCCATGTCCCACATGGGGCTAACAGTCTTAATCCCTATTTCACAGATGAGACAACCTGAGGGCACAGAGAAGTGAAGAGGCTTGTCCAAGGTCACACAGTAGACAAGTGGTGGAGCTGGAATTAGAACCCAGGTCCTTCTGACTCCCAGGCCCATGGCTGATTGACTAGGTCACACTACTTCTCAATTCAGTTTAGACAAGGTTGTGCATATCCTGTTTTGGGTGGGGTTATCATTTGTTAGACTGAAATAGCATTGAGGGTAAATATGACCCTTTAGAAGGTGTTTCATGAAAAAGAGAAAGAAATTCAAGGGGGATTCGAGGAAAGTAACACAGTTCAAGAAAGAGCCTGGACAGATAATCAAGTCTCACATGAGGCTCACAGTCAGAGGAGGGAGAACAGGTGTTTGAATCTCCTCTATAGGTGTTCTCAATCTACACTCACTCCCTTGGTGAACTCATTCGCTCCCACGGCTTCAACTATGATCTCTACGCTGATGACACCCAAATCTACATCTCTGCCCCTGCTCTCTCTCCCTTCCTCCAGGCTCGTATCTCCTCCTGTCTTCAGGACATCTCCATCTGGATGTCTGCCCGCCATCTAAAACTCAGTATGTCCAAGACTGAACTCCTTATCTTCCTTCCCAAACCCTGCCCTCTCCCTGACTTTCCCATCACTGTTGACAGCACTACCAACCTTCCCGTCTCACAAGCCGGCAACCTTGGTGTCATCCTCGACTCCGCTCTCTCGTTCACCCCTAACATCCAATCCGTCACCCAAACCTGCCGGTCTCACCTCCACAACATCGCGAAGATCCGCCCTTTCCTCTCCATCCAAACCGTTACCCTGCTGGTTCAATCTCTCATTTTATCCCGACTGGATTACTGCATCAGCCTCCTCTCTGATCTCCGATCCTCCTGTCTCTCCCCACTTCAATCTATACTTCACGCTGCTGACCGGATCATCTTTGTACAGAGACGCTCTGGGCCTGTTACTCCTCTCCTCAAAAATCTCCATGGGCTACCAAGCAACCTACGCAACAGGTAAAAACTCCTCACTCTCGGCTTCAAGGCTCTCCATCACCTCGCCCCCTCCTACCTCACCTCCCTTCTTTCCTTCTACAGCCCAGCCCGCACCCTCCGCTCCTCTGTCGCTAATCTCCTCACTGTGCCTCGTTCTCGCCTGTCCCACCGTCGACCCCAGGCCCACGTCCTCCCCCTGGCCTGGAATGCCCTCCCTCTGCACATCCGCCAAGCTAGCTCTCTTCCTTCCTTCAAGGCCCTACTGAGAGCTCACCTCCTCCAGGAGGCCTTCCCAGACTGAGCGCCCTCCGTCCTTTCCCCCTCCTCCCCCTCTCCACCCCCCCGCCTTACCTCCTTCCCTTCCCCACAGCACCTGTATATATGTATATATGTTTGTACATATTTATTACTCCATTTATTTTACTTGTATATATTTACTATTCTATTCATTTCATCTTGTTAATATGTTTTGTTTGTTGTCTGTCTCCCCCTTCTAGGCAGTGAACCCGCTGTTGGGTAGGGACCGTCTCTATATGTTCCCAACTTGTACTTCCCAAGCGCTTAGTACAGTGCTCTGCACACAGTAAGCACTCAATAAATACGATTGAATGAATCCCCATTTTGCAGATGCACAGGGAAGGTCACCAGAACTAAGTGTGCAGAACTGAGATTAGATCCCAGGTTCTTTGACTCCCAGACCCATGCCCTTTGAACTTTGATATGCTGCTACCTATAAATGAAAATTCTTCTTTGGCTTGGGGCTTGGCTTAGGAATCCACTTGTTGATGTATTTAGTTCAAGTGTGTGGTCCCCTCCTGTATTATCGGACTGAGTATCAGGGGTTTAAACATACGAGTAGAGCAGTTTGTCCACATTCAGTCATTCATTCAATCATATATATTTAGCGCTTACTGTGTGCAGAGCACTGTACTAAGCACTTGGGAGGTACAAGTCGGCAACATATAGAGACGGTCCCTACCCAACAACGGGCTCACAGTCTGAGTGGCTTGACTTGGCCAGAGAATACATGACGATAGGAGATCCAAAGATCAAGGTGATGACAATGAGGTCGGAGGAACAGATGGGGCAGGCTTTGTGACCTGAAAGAAGGAGAGATGATTTTGACATAGTACAGGAGTATCAAAATGAAAGGAATCATTACAATCAGCATAGTCACGTCTTATGTCAGAAGCTTGTTGGGGAAGGTTTCCCCATAGGTTAGCTTCAGCACTGATGTAAGTCACGGAAACAAATGGTTATTTTATCCAAATTACAAAGGGCTGTGTCGAGACTCAATATATTTGCTCTATCTGGACTGGAAGGGCCCTTTCACATAGCAGCCACCTGCTGGACATGCACGTTGTAGCTCATGATAGGTGGGTAATGCAAGGGGTTATATATGGCCACATAACAAGTGCATTCTCATAGCCTAGTAGAGGGAATGTGGGCCTGGGAGTCTGAAGGACCTGGATTCTAGTCCAAGCTCTGCAGCTCATCTGCTTGTGTGACCTTGGGCTGGGTATTTCATTTCTCTGTGTCTCAGTTCTCTCATCTGAAACTCATTGTTGGGTAGGGATTGTCTCTATTTGTTACTGAATTGTACTTTCCAAGTGCTTAGTACAGTGCTCTGCACACAGTAAGTGCTCAATAAATTCAATTGAATGATTCAGACAGAAAAACAAAACAAGTAGATAGGTGTCAATGTCACCTCCCCCCCGCCTTACCTCCTACCCTTCCCCACAGCACCTGTATATATGTATATATGTTTGTATGTATTTATTACTCTATTTATTTATTTATTTTACTTGTACATATTCTATTTATTTTATTCTGTTAATATGTTTTGTTTTGTTCTCTGTCTCCCCCTTCTAGACTGTGAGCTCACTGTTGGGTAGGGACAGTCTCTATATGTTGCCAACCTGTACTTCCCAAGCACTTAGTACAGTGCTCTGCACACAGTAAGCGCTCAATAAATACAATTGAATGAATGAATGAATGAATGAATGAATGAATGAATCAGAATAAATAGAACTATAGCTATATACACATCATTAATGAAATAAATATGTAAATATGTACAAATGAAATAGAGTAATAAATATGTACAAATATATTCAAGTGTTGTGGGGAGGGGAAGGGGGTAGGACAAAGGAGGGGATGATGGGGAGGGAAGGAGGTGGAGGAGAGGAAAAAAGGGAGGGCTTAGTCAGGGAAGGCCTTCTGGAGGAGCTGAGCTATCAGTAGGGCTTTGAAGGGAGGAAGAGAGCTAGTTTGGTGGATGTGTGGAGGGAGGGTAGTGCAGTTGATGAGTGTTGATGATGAGGATCTTAGATGCCATATTCATACTGGCCAAATCACTTAGACTGTAAGCTCCTAATAGTTAGGCAACTTGTCTACGAACTCTATTATGCTGTACTCTCCCAAGCGATTAGTACTGTGCTTTGCACACATTAAGCACTCCATAAATATGATTTATTGAGATTAATAAGAATTATGGTGAAAGTCGTATTTAACCACTCATTATGTGCCAGACACTGTACATAATAGTGGGGTGGATAGAAGATAATCAGGTCAGACACAGACCCTATTGCACATGGGGCTCTCGGTCTACCAGAGGGAGGATTCTTGAATCCCCATTTTACATATGAGGTAGCTGAGGCACGGAGAAGTTAAGTGACTTGCCCAAGGCCACACAGCCAATGAGTAGCTGTGCAGGATTAGAACCCAGATCCTCTGACTACCACATTTGGGCTCTATCCATTAGACCATGCAGCTTCCTGTTTACTTTGTCTTCTGTTGTTGCTCCTGAATCTCTTGTCACTTTTTGTGGTTCAGAATGCTTTCACTGTTTTCAGTCTTCCTTGGACTCAGGACAGCTGAAAGCCCCGCTTCTCCAAAAGGGCAAAGCCCTCCAGTGTGCACTCTGCATTCTACAGGTGGGGACCAGAGCAGCTTGACTCTTGACTCTTCTTGCCTATGCTCAGTATGCATTGAACATCATTTCACATCACAGCGCTTAATACAAGCTCTTAGTACACTGCTCTGCACACAGCAAGCTACTCATTGAGTTCTATATAGAACTCACTGTTTTTTTTATCAGTGAGCTCTTTATAGATATTGATATAAAGAACTATAAAAAACCACTCCAGCGCTTAGTACAGTGACTGACTCATTTAAGCACTTTACAAATACCATTATTATTATTATAATTATTGTTAAATCACTTCTCTATATCTCAGTTACCTCATCTGTAATATAGGGATAAAGACTATAAGCCCCACATTCCCTGCCCTGTCACATCTTCTTCTGACAATCTCACTTCTCAGTCCAGTAAGGTGAAGAATATCCAAGCACATCAACTGCATTCTGAAAGTAATCTAAAAAACTTAACTTTGTGATTGCTCAGATATCAATTGATTAGAGGATGGTTTCTATAACAGTGATCATGTATCCTAAGATAATTGCTTGGCCCTCCAATTTGTCGTTATTATAACTCTTTATTTAGAAGAATGTATTCATCATTAATATTTATTGTGCTGGCAATCAATTGTATTTATTGAGCATTTACTGTGTGCACAGCACGGTACTAACTGCTTGGGAGAGTCCAATATAACAATGTAAAAGAGTTGGTAGCTACATTCCCAGCCCACAGTGAGTCTACAGTCTAGTGGGGAGAGAGACATTAATATAAATAAATGAATGAATCACAGATATGTATATGATGACTGTGGACCTGTGGATCAGGGAGGGATTTATACTAGGTATATTGCTTTCTTAGGTGTATATGAATTGCATAAGGGGATTTTCAAATTACAATTCTACCTATTCAGAGAGAACCTCAGAGAGGGGAGAAGCAGGCTAAACTTCCTCGTGACATAAAACTGTAGAAGGCAAATCTAAATAACAGAAGTCAATCAAATGGGCCCAGGGAAACACATAAAAGAGAATAAGGACTAGCCATTATTCAGTTTTTACATTTCTCCTTTCCCATGCATACAATCTTCAAAACTCTCAAACACAAGTAACAGTTTTGAGAACTTAGAACTGTTTGATACCTCGATTCTCCCAGAGTTTAAGGTAACTCATTGGAATGAGGTGGGATGCAACACCTGAAATAGTTTACAACTTTAGAGAAGTAGCATAGCCTAGTGAAAAGAGCAGAGGTCTCAAAATCAGAGGACTGGTGTCCTAATCACAGCTCTGCCACGTATCTCTTGTGTGACCTTGGGCAAGTCAGCAGGGCGTAGTAGATAGAGCACAGGTCTGGGAATCAGAAGATCATGGGTTCTAATCCTGGCTCACCCACTTGTCTGCCATGTGACCTTGGGAAAGTCTCGTCAATGTGCCTCAGTTATCTCATCTTAAAAATGGGGATTGATACTGTGAACCCAACATGTGAGAGAGACTGTGTCCAACGTGCTTTCCTTGTATCCACCCCAGCGCTTGGTAAAGTGGCTGGCTCATTTTAAGCACTTAACAAATATCATTATTATCATTAATGTAATTATTATTAAGTCACTTCTCTATATCTCAGTAACCTGATCTGTAGTATAGGGATAAAGACTATAAGCCCCAAATAGGATATGGATTGTGTCCAAACTGATTAGCTTGTATCTACCCCTATGCTTAGTATGTTGCCTGGCAAATAATAGCACTTAACAAATACTATAAAGAAAACAAACAAAACCAAAAGGTTCTTCCCTGGGCCATGTGACTGAGCTGGAAGTTACTGCTTTTCAAAATAAAGGAGGATCTAACTCAATGCACTGGAATCCAAGAGAGTCTCACAAAACATTGGCAGGCACAAAAAAACAGTCCTATTTATATAATGAAATGGTTTAGAGACCTGCCTCTAGAAATTGGTCTGGATAATGAACTGTGTTCCCTCTCAGGATTGCACCTGGAGAGTTTCTAGTACTCTACTAGTCTTGGCTATGGGAGGGAGAGTCAAGCAGAAGTATACACATTCTATCCCAGCTTGGGCAGTGGCTAACGAGTGGAAGGCAATCTGCCGCAAATCAAAACTCACTTGTGCTGGGCAGCAGCAACATGGGAGATGATAGGGGATCCAAAGATTAAGGTGATGACAATGAGGTAGGAGAAGTAGATGGGGCAGGCTTTATGGCTTGAAAGGAGAGATGATTTTGACACAGTACAGAAGTATCAACAGGAAAGGAACCATTACAATCAGCATAGCCACATTGTATGGCAGAGACTTATTGGGGAAGAGAGAGTGGAGGGTGGAGATTCAAAGAAGTAGGCAATGGTAAACCACTTCCATATTTTAAACAAAACTCTATGGATATACTACCAGTATGATTGCAGATGGAAGTGGAACATTCTGGGAGAGATGTGTCCATGGACTCGTTATGGGTCAGAGATGACTCATTCATTCATTAAATAGTATTTATTAAGCGTTACTGTGTGCAGAGCACTGTACTAAGCGCTTGGGAAGTACATGTCTAGACTGTGAGCCCGCTGTTGGGTAGGGACCGTCTCTATATGTTGCCAACTTGTACTTCCCAAGCGCTTAGTACAGTGCTCTGCACACAGTAAGCGCTCAATAAATACGATTGAATGAATAAATGAATGAATGTCGGGAACATATAGAGACGGTCCCTAGCCAACAAGGGGCTCACAGTCTAGGAGGGGGAGACAGACAACAAAACAAAACATGTAGACAGGTTTCAAAACCGTCAGAACAAATAGAATTAAAGCTATATGCACATCATTAACACAATAATAGTAAATATGTACAAGTAAAATAGAGTAATATATCTGTACAAATATATACGAGTGCTATGGGGAGGGGAAGAAGGTAGGGCGCGGGGGGGGTGGGAAGGAAGAGAGGAAAAAGAGGGCTCAGTCTGAGAAGGCCTCCTGGAGGAGGTGAACTCTCAGTAGGGCTTTGAAGGGAGGAAGAGAACTAGCTTGGTGGATGTGTGGAGGGAGGTTATTTCAGGCCAGGGGAAGGACGTGGGTCGGTGGTCGATGGCAGGACATGTATTTTTTGAGCTGAGTATCATCAGGTTAAATGTACAAGTAGAGAAGAAGGAGAGCAACTTGTCAATATCACCTGAGTGGCTTGTCTTGGCCAGAGAATACATGAGGATAGCAGATCCAATCAATCAATCAATCTATCAATCGTATTTATTGAGCGCTTACTGTGTGCAGAGCACTGTACTAAGCGCTTGGGAAGTACAAGTTGGCAACATATAGAGACGGTCCCTACCCAACATTGGGCTCACAGTCTGGAAGGGGGAGACAGAGAACAAAACAAAACATATTAACAAAATAAAATAAATAGAATAGATATGTACAAGTAAAATAAATGAATAAATAGAGTAATAAATACTTGCAAACATATATACATATATACAGGTGCTGTGGCAAGGGAAGGAGGTAAGGTGGGGAGGACGGAGAGGGAGAGGAGGGGGAGAGGAAGGAGGGGGCTCAGTCTGGGAAGGCCTACTGGAGGAGGTGAGCTATCAGTAGGGCCTTGAAGGGAGGAAGAGAGCTAGCTTGGCGGATGTAGGGAGGGAGGGCATTCCAGGCCAGGGGGATGATGTGGGCCGGGGGTCGACGGCGAGACAGGTGAGAATGAGGGATGGTGAGAAGATTAGCGGCAGAGGAGTGGAGGGTGCGGGCTGGGCTGTAGAAGGAGAGAAGGGAGGTGAGGTAGGAGGGGGCGAGGTTATGGAGAGCCTTGAAGCCGAGGGTGAGGAGTTTCTTCCTGATCCAATGATCAAGGTGATGACAATGAGGTCGGAGGAGCACACGGGAAAGGCTTCGTGGCCTGAAAGGAGAGATGATTTTGACACAGTACAGAAGTATCAACAGGAAAGGAACCATTACAATCAGCATAGTCACATCGTATAGCAGAAGCTTATTGTGGAAGGTTTCCCCATAGATCAACTTCAGTACAGATGCAAGTCACAGAAAAAATGGTTAATTTTATCCAAATCAAAAAGGGCTGTGTGGAGACTCAATATAAATGCGCTCTACCTGGACTGGAAGGGTCCTTTCACATAGCAGCTACCAGCTGGACACACACTTTGTAGCTCATGATAGGTGAGAAACTCAGGGGGTTACATATGGCCACATACCAAGAGCAGTCTCATGGCCTAGTGGAGGGAGTGTGGACCTAGGAGTCTGAAGGACCTGGGCTCTAATCCCAGCTCTGCAGCTCGCCTGCTTGTGTGACCTTGGGATGTGTATTTCACTTCTCAGTGCCTCAGTTCTCACATCTGAAACCCGCTGTTGGGTAGGGATTGTCTCTGTTGCTGAATTGTACTTCCCAAGCGCTTAATACAGTGTTCTGCACCCAGTAAGCGCTCAATAAATATGACTGACTGACTGACTGAATGAATGAATGAATGAAAAAATGGTATGAAAACTATTAGCCCAGTGTGGGACATTAATTGGGTCTGACCTGATTAGTTTGTATCTACAACTATGCTAGGTACAGTGCCTGGCACATAGTAAATGCTTAAAAAGTAACATTAAAAAATTGTATACCATCATTGTCAGGTGGACAAATTCTGTAGTACCTAGAAAAATCAAATTATACAGCAGAGAAACACAAACAGGGAAAGCAATAGTTCTGTCCTGTGTCCAAAGTTCCACCAGCATTCTGCGGAGAGTAACTGTGGGTAACAGATTTCTAAGGGAAAGATATATGGGGATGTGGAGTGTTTGACTGGCCTTGGATTTATTCCTGTAGTAATAGTCAGGTAAATGACCAAGAATAACCCAAAAAGATGGCCCTGCATTTTGGGGACACTGGAAAACTCCGATGAGAATAAATTCCATAACTTTGATATGATTTCCCATCAACATAATAATAATAAAATTATGGTGTTTGTTAAGTGCTTACTATGAGCCAATCACTATTCTAAGTGCTGAGGTAGATACAAGATAATTGGTTTGGGCACAGTGCCTTGTTCCACATAGAGCTCACAGGCTTAATCTCCTTTTTATTGATGAGGGAACTAAGGCACAGAGAAACGAATTGTCAATCAATCAATCAATCAATCGTATTTATTGAGCGCTTACTGTGTGCAGAGCATTGTACTAAGCGCTTGGGAAGTACAAGTCGGCAACACATAGAGACGGTCCCTACCCGACAGTGGGCTCACAGTCTAGAAGGGGGAGACAGAGAACAAAACCAAACATACTAACAAAATAAAATAAATAGAATAGATATGTACAAGTAAGATAAATAAATAAATAAATAGAGTAATAAATATGTACAAAGATATATACATATATACAGGTGTTGTGGGGAAGGGAAGAAAGTTAGATGGGGGGATGGAGAGGGGGACGAGGGGGAGAGGAAGGAAGGGGCTCAGTCTGGGAAGGCCTCCTGGAGGAGGTGAGCTCTCAGTAGGGCCTTGAAGGGAGGAAGAGAGCTAGCTTGGCGGATGGGCAGAGGGAGGGCATTCCAGGCCCGGGGGATGACGTGGGCCGGGGGTCGATGGCGGTACAGGGGAGAACGAGGCACGGTGAGGAGATTAGCGGTAGAGGAGCGGAGGGTGCGGGGTGGGCTGTAGAAGGAGAGAAGGGAGGTGAGGTAGGAGGGGGCGAGGTGATGGAGAGCCTTGAAGCCGAGGGTGAGGAGTTTCTGCCTGATGCGCAGATTGATTGGTAGCCACTGGAGATTTTTGAGGAGGGGAGTAACATGCCCAGAGCGTTTCTGGACAAAGACAATCCGGGCAGCAGCATGAAGTATGGATTGAAGTGGGGAGAGACACAAGGATGGGAGATCAGAGAGAAAGCTGATGCAGTAGTCCAGACGGGATAGGATGAAAGCTTGAACGAGCAGGGTAGTGGTTTGGATGGAGAGGAAAGGGCGGATCTTGGCAATGTTGCGAAGCTGAGACCGGTAGATTTTGATGGCGGCTTGGATGTGAGGGGTGAATGAGAGAGCGGAGTCGAGGATGACACCAAGGTTGCGGGCTTGTGAGACGGGAAGGATGGTAGTGCTGTCAACAGAGATGGGAAAGTCAGGGAGAGGGCAGGGTTTGGGAGGGAAGACAAGGAGTTCAGTCTTGGACATGTTGAGTTTTAGGTGGCGGGCAGACATCCAGATGGAGATGTACTGAAGGCAGGAGGAGATGCGAGCCTGAAGAGAGGGGGAGAGAGCAGGGGCAGAGATGTAGATCTGGGTGTCATCAGCGTAGAGATGATAGTTGAAGCCGTGGGAGCGAATGAGATCACTACGGGAGTGAGTGTAGATCGAGAACAGAAGGGGACCAAGCACTGCACCTTGGGGAACCCCCACAGTACGGGGATGGGAGGGGAAGGAGGAGCCTGCAAAAGAGACTGAGAATGAACGACCGGAGAGATAAGAGGAGAACCAGGAGAGGATGGCGTCTGTGAAGCCAAGGTCGGATAGCATGTTGAGGAGAAGGGGGTGGTCCACAGTGTCGAAGGCAGCTGAGAGGTCGAGGAGGATTAGGATAAAGTAGGAGCCGTTGGATTTGGCAAGCAGGAGGTCATTGGTGACCTTTGAGAGGGCAGTTTCCGTGGAATGTAGGGGACGGAAGCCAGACTGGAGGGGGTCGAGGAGAGAGTTGGTGTTGAGGAATTCGAGGCAGCACGTGTCGACAACTCGTTCAAGGAGTTTGGAAAGGAATGGTAGGAGGGTAAGTGTAAGTGTCCTGCCCAAGGTCACACAGCCGAGAAATCATTGAGTCTTGAATGGTAGAGTCTGATTCCCAGGACCATTCTCTGTCTGCATTTCATTGACAAAATGGAACAGACCCAGGTTGGTACTTAGGAAAAGAATGGTTGGACTGAGAGTCAATGAGAACAGAAATATTCTTCATTCTATATTATTAAACCTTAATGCATTCCATAAAATTTTTACATGTAATTCAAGGTTTCTGTCCTTAAATTCATTAATAAAAGTCATGTAACTTACATATTCTTCAGGGTTTTTACACACCCTTGGAGCAGTCATCCACTCTATCTTTCCCAAGATTTATGCAAATCACCCTGGAATATTTAAGATACTTCCACATAAATTCTATGTCAGTATTTATCCACACATTCCCGGGAACATGGGTGAAAGTTGTAAGCTCACTGTGAGCAGGGAAACTTTCTGCTAAGTCCGTTATATTGTACTCTTCCAAGCGCTTATCACAGTGCTCTGCACATAGTAAGGGCTCAATTAATACCATTGATTAATGTTAACTGTAACAGTAGGTGTTGATTTGGGTCTCATGTTCGACAAGGATTAGTGTCAGATTTTTATTAATGCCTGTCTCCCTCTCTACTCTGTATGTTCACTGTGGTCAGGGAATGTATCTACCAACTCTCCCATGTGGTTAGCACAGTGGTCTGCACACGGTAAGTGCTCAATAAATAACAGTGGTGGTAAAGATTAAGTCTACTTCAGTGCCTCCTTAGGCTATGCTTAAGCTTTGACATACACTAAATGAGTACCACAGTTAATATCCATAGAGGTTGTCTGAAATAACCCCATGAAAACTTCCCCAGTGAAGCAATACTTGAAGCAGTGTAGTTGATGAGTAATGATGATGGGGATTTTAGATGCCATATTCATATTGGCCAAATCACTTAGACTGTAAGCTCCTTATAGTTAGGGAACTTGTCTACCACCTCTTTTAAATTGTACTCTCCGAAGTGCTTAGTACTGTGCTTTGCACACATTAAGCACTCCATAAATATGATTGAGAATAATGATAAGAATGATAGTTAAAGTAATATTTAACCACTTACTATGTGCCAGGCACTCTACTAAACAGTGAGGTAGATAGAAGATAATCAGGTCAGATACAGTCCCTGTTGCACATGGGGCTCTCAGTCTGTCTGAGGGAGGATTATTGAACCCCCATTTTACAGATGAAGTATCTGAGGCTCAGAGAAGTTAAGTGACTTGCCCAAGGTCACAGGGCAGACGAGTGGCTGTGCAGGATTAGAACCAAGATCCTCTGACTACCAGGCTTGGGCTCTTTCCATTAGACCATGCGACTTCCTGTGGACTTTAGCTTCTGCTTTTGCTCCTGAACCTCTTGTCACGTTGTGGTTCAGACTGCTTTCACTGTTTTAAGTCTTCCTTGGGCTCAGCACAGCTCACACCCCTGCTTCTCCAAAAGGGCAAAACTTTGCATTCTGCAGGTGCGGACCAGAGCAGCTTGACTCTTGACTCTTCTGCCTGTGGTCAGTATGCATTGAACATCAATTCACATTGCTTAGAGCTTAATATAAGCTCTTAGTACACTACTCTGCACACACTAAGCACTTAATAAATGCGATTGAATGAATGAATGAATCACATCTCCTCCTGACAATCTCATCTCTCAGTCCAGTAAGATGAGGAATATCCAAGAACATCAATTGCATTCTGAAAGTGACCTAAGAAACTTTGTGATTGCTCAGCATATCAATTGATTAGAGGATGGGTGTGATAAAAGTGATCGTGTATTTCTTATTAAGATAATTGCTTGCACCTCCAATTTCTGGTTATTATAACTCTTTAGAAGAATTTATTTATCATTAATATTTATTGTTCAGGTAATTGATTGTATTTTCTGAGCATTTACTGTGTGCAGTCCACTATACTAAGTGCTTGGGAGAGTCTAATATAACAATATAAAAGAGTTGGTAGCTATATTCCCAGTCCACAGTGACCTTACAGTCTAGCGAGGAGACAGACACTAAAATAAATAAATTAGAGATATGTACATAATGGCTGTGGAGCTGAGGGTCAGGGAGGGATTTATGGTGGGTATAGTGCTATTGTACTTTCTTAGGTCTAAATGAATTACATAGGGGGATCTTCAAATTACAATTCTACCTATTTAGAGAGAACCTCAGAAAGGGGGGAAATAGGCTAAACTTCATTGTGACATAAAACTATAGGAGGCAAATCTAAAGAAGAGAAGAAAATCAAATGGGCCCAGGGAGATATATAAAATAGGATAAGGACTAAACATTATTCAATTTTTACATTTCTCCTTTCCCATATGTGCAATCTTTCGCACTATCCCCACCCCATCCCAGTTCTCCTTTCTCATTGCCACCTTTCTTCTCCCTCTCCCTCTCCCCGCCCATGCCCCTGCCAACTCATCCCAATCCAAACCCTCCCCACCCCTCGCACCCTTCCCCCTCCCTCCCGTCTTTCTACAGCTGCTGTCAAGTGTGGCCTTTGGAACCCCCACTCCATTATAGGTAAGCTCCCTTTCATCCTGGACCTATTCCTTTCCAGATCTCTACTCTTCCTCGCCCTAGCTGAAACATGGCTGTCTCCGGACGACACGACCTCTTCTGCTGCTCTCTTAAGTGGAGGCCTCTTCTTCTCCCACCCCCTCTCCCCCGACTCACAGGAAAAGGAGGAGGTGTCAGTTTCCTTCTCTCTCCCCAATGTCGCTTTCGCACTATCCCTACTCCCCCTTCCCTTTCCTTCCCCTCCTTTGATGCCCACATTATTCGCCTCTACCACCCTCTCCAGATTCTTGTAGCCGTCATCTACAGCGCCCCTCCCCCCGGCCGCATCTCGGATTTCTTTAACGATTTTGAGCCCTTTCTCACCTTCCTTCTCTCCTTTTCCATGCCCACTCTGATCCTCGGAGACTTCAACATCCACATGGATGTCCCTGGTGACTCCTCTGCCACCCACCTTCTATCTCTCCTTGATGCTGTCAACCTCCTGCTCCACCACACCTCGCCCACTCACCAACATGGTCACACCCTCGACCTCATCATCTCCTACCACTGCACTATCTCCACCCTCATCAACTCTGAAATCCCTCTCTCTGATCACAACCTTCTCACCTGCCTCTTCACTCACACTCCTCTCCCCTGTAAATCTGTATTACTACCTTACAGAGATCTCAGCTTTCTCAACCCCATCCATCTTTCGAGCGCCTCACACCGCATTTCGCCTCCCTTACCTCTCTACCCAATCTGGATGACCAGATTACTGCTCTAAGCTCTAGCCTCTCTACTCAACTCAACTCGCTCGCTCCCCCTTTCCCTTCGCCACTTTCGTACCACTAACCCTCAGCCTTGGATCACTGCCACTGTCCACCTCCTTCGCTCTTATGCTCGAGCTGCTGAACGCTGCAGGCGAAAGTCTAAACACCATGCCAACCTCGTTCATTTCAAGTTTATCCTTTCCTGCCTCAACTCTGTCCTCTCCTCTGCCAGACAAAACGATTTCTCCTCCCTTATTGACACCCATGCCCATTTTCCCCGTCAGCTGTTCCGTACATTTAACTCCCTTCTCAGCCCCCCGGTTCCTCCCCCTCCTCCTTCCCTCACACCCAACGACGTGGCCTCCTACTTCATTAGTAAAATTAACTCCATCAGGTCTGAGCTCCCCAAAGTCATTCCTCCCCTTTCTCCAATCCCCCGGCTCTCAACCCTCTCCAAAACTCTCCCACCCTTCCCAGCAGTATCCTCAGATGAGATCTCCTCCCTCCTCTTAAGTACTACTCCGGCCACCTGTGCTTCTGACCCCATTCCCTCTCATCTTATGAAATCTCTCGCCCCGCTCCTCCTCCCCTCCTTAATTCCATCTTCAACCACTCACTCTCAACTGGTTTCATTCCCTCTGTCTTCAAACATGCCCACGTCTCCCCCATTCTAAAAAAAAAACACTTTCTTGACCCCACCTACCATTCTAGTTATCGCTTATCTCCCTCCTACTATTCCTTCCCAAAGTCCCTGAACGAGTCATCTACACCCACTGCCTTGAATTTCTCAACGCCAACTCTCTCGTCGACCCCCTCCAATCAGGCTTCCGTTCCCTACAGTTCACCGAACCTACCCTTTCAAAGGTCACCAATGACCTCCTTCTTGCCAATTCCAACGGCTCCTACTCTATCCGAATCCTCCCCGACCTCTCAGCTGCCTTCGACACTGTGGACCACCCCCTTCTCCTCAACATGTTATCCAACCTTGGCTTCACAGACTCTGTCCTCTCCTGCTTCTCCTCTTATCTCTCCGGCCGTTCATTCTTGCTCTCCTTTGCGGGCTCCTCCTCCCCCTCCCATCACCTCATGGTAGGGGTTCTTCAAGAGTCAGTTCTTGGTCCCCTTCTGTTCTCTATCTACACCCCCTCCCTTGGTAAACTCATTCGCTCCCACGGCTTCAACTATCATCTCTAGGCTGATGACACCCAAATCTACATCTCTGCCCCTCCTCTCTCTCCCTCCCTTCAGGCTCGTGTCTCCTCCTGCCTTCAGGACATCTCCATATGGTTATCTGCCCGCCATCTGAAACTCAATATGTCCAAGACTGAACTCCTTATCTTCCGTCCCAAACCCTGCCCTCTCCCTGACTTTTCCGTCACTGTAGACGACACTACCATCCTTCCCCTCTCACAGGCTCGCAACCTTGGTGTCATCCTTGGCTCTGCTCTCTCGTTCACCCCTCACATTCAATCTGTCACCAAAACCTGCCGGTCTCACCTCCACAACATCGCCAAGATCCGCCCTTTCTTCTCCATCCAAACTGCTACCTTGATGGTTCAGTGTCTCATCCTATCCCGACTGGATTACTGCCTCAACCTCCTCTCTGATCTCCCATCCTCCTGTCTCTCCCCACTTCAGTAAATAGTTCACACTTCTACCCAGCTCATCTTTGTGAAGAAACGCTCTGGGCATGTTATTCCCCTCCTCAAAAATCTCCAGTGGCTGCCAGTCAACCTACACATCAAGCTAAAACTCCTCACTCTCGGCTTCAAAGCTCTCCATCACCTCGCCCTCTCCTACCTCACCTCCCTTCTCTCCTTCTACAACCCAGCCGGCACCTTCCGCTTCTCTGCCACTAACCTCCTCACTGTACCTCGTTCTCGCCTGTCGCGTCATCGAACTCTGGCCCACGTCCTCCCCCTGGCCTGGAATGCCCTCCCTCCGGACATCCGCCAAGCTAGCTCTCTTCCTCTCTTCAAAGCCCTACTGAGAGCTCACCTCCTCCAGGAGTCCTTCACAGACTGAGCTCCCTTTTTCCTCTTCTCTTCCCCATCCCCACTGCCCTACCTCCTTCCCCTCCCCACAGCACCTGTATATGTGTTTCTACAAATTTATTACTCTATTTATTTTACTTGTACATATTTACTATTCTATTTGTTTTGTTAATGATGTGTATATAGCTTTATTTTTCTTTATTCTGGTGACTTTACACCTGTCCACATGCTTTGTTTTGTTGTCTGTCTCCCCCTTCTAGACTGTAAGCCCGTTGTTGGGCAGGGACCATCTCTATATGTTTCCAACTTGTACTTCCCAAGCGCTTAGTACAGTCCTCTGCACACAGTAAGTGCTCAATAAATACTATTGAATGAATGAATGAATGAAAGTAAAAGCAAGTTCCCACATACTGGATGTCTGACGCCTTTTGCATGTGAAATAGACACAAAATTCCATATTTTGACACAATGTCACCCTAGATGGAAAAGGGTGAGTATTGAAGACACACCTGTATTCTCTCTCGGTGATTGAAGTAACCAGAGGGTTGCTTCCTAGGGGCCAGGAATAGAGTTTCTTGGAATCCATGCATGATGACCCAGTAGGAAAACAACTTCCTAGTTCATGTGACTTTAGAATAACTGCGACAGAAACTTTTTCAGGGCAACAGTCACCTCCTTGCTACTCAGACTATATATCATGGGGTTAAACATTGGTGTTACAGTGGCATAGAACAGGGAAAGAAATTTATCCACATCCACTGAGTGGCTTGACTTTGGCTTTAGATATGTGATGATAGCAGATCCAAAGCACGAGGTGACAGCTATAAGGTGGGAAGAACAGGTGGAGACAGCTTTGTACTTCCCCGTGGTTGAAGGTAACTTCAGGATGGTGGAAATGATTTTGACGTAGGACACGAATATCAAGAGAAATGAGGCTGTCGCAAAGAGCAGAGCTACAGCATAGACTGCGTGTTCATTCATAGGTGTGTCCCCACAGACCAGCTGAAGTATTGGTGGGATATCACAGAAAAAATGGTTCAGCTTGTGGGAATCACAGAAGGGCAGAGAGAATATCTGTTACATCTGCCCTGTCTGGACTGGAATGCCACCGATCCAGGAACCAGTTGCTCTCTGGGGACATGTCTTGTCAGCTATGATGATTGGATACTCTAGGGGTTACAGATGGCCACGTAACGATTGTAGTATATCACAGCCAGAAGGAAGCACTCTGTGGCACCAGTCATAAGAAATAAATACATCTGGATAGCAGAGGCTGAGAAAGGAGTCGTTTTACTTTGTGTCCAAAGGTTCACCAGCATTCTGGGGAGAGTCACGGAAGTGTAACCCCCATCTAAGAAGCACAAATTCCTAAGGAAAACAATACATAAGGGTGTGGAGAGACCGATGGATTTTGGTTATTAAAATGATTAAACTATTTCCCAGGATCATCATGTAAATGACTAAGAATGTTGCAAAAAGAAAACTCTGAAGTTTGGGAGCGTTGGAGAATCCCATCAGAACAAACTCTATCACGGTGGTGTGATTTTGCCCTGTGAGTTTCATTTGCAGAAATAGCAATGTCAAAGAATGCAAATCAGGACAAAGCATCATGAACTGATCCTGAATAGAAGAGCAAACGCAATCAACCAATCAATGAGATCTATGGAGCGCTTATCATTTGCAGAGCACTGTACTAAACACCTGGAAGAATACAATACAACAGAATCAGTGGACACATTCCCTGTCCACAATGAGCTTACAGTCTATAAGGAGAGACAGATATCAATATGAGTAAATAATTTATAATACAAAATTTAAAGATATGTACATAAGTGTTACGGGATTGGGGTGGGGTTTTTATGAAATATCCAAAAGTCACAGATACAAGTCCATAGACGTAAATAACAGGAATTGTAATAAAAAGCATTTGAAAGGAGATGGAATTAATTGCATTAGGTTAAGGGATTTTACGGGAGGACAGGATTTTTGGAGTATGGCTTTTATCTGCCTTGTTGCCTGGGTGAGAACTATGCTATTAGGCTCCTTTTGAGTGTGAAAGCAAAGGTAGACCTAACATAACCCAGCAGTCCCTTTCTTCAGGTTCCCTAGTTAATTTTCCAGCGCTGAAGAAATGATGTATAGATATAATTATATTTATTCTGACGGTTTAGACACCTGTCTACTTGTTTTGTTTTATTGTCTGTCTCCCCCTTGTAGACTGTGAGCCCGTTGTTGGGTAGGGACCGTCTCTATATTTTGCCGACTTGTACTTCCCAAGCACTTAGTACAGTGTTCTGCACACAGTAAGTGCTCAATAAATACAATTGAATGAAAGAATGAATGAATGAATGAATATGTCATGAAAAAACTGAAAAATGAAAAAAATCGTCAAGACTGTAGCAATTTCTAAGGATGACAGAAAGATTATTGCTGGATTTCACCTGTCAGTCAAGAAGAAGAATCAATGCTTCAGGTGGCCTCTGGCTCTTGCCCAATCCCTTCCTGTTTGGGGGCTGCAAACCTCAGCAGGGAAAAAGTACAGTGGCTTCTAGGACACGAGAGAAATCATGCAGATTCATCAATCAATCAATCAATCGTATTTATTGAGCACGTACTGTGTGCAGAGCACTGTACTAAGCGCTTGGGAAGTACAAGTTGGCAACATATAGAGACAGTCCCTACCCAACAGTGGGCTACTACTATAACCAGTAGTACTAATAAAGATAATAATAATTGTGAACTACTATGTGCCAAGTACCATACAAAATTCTGGGGAACATACAAGAAAATCAGGTTGAATACAGTCCCTGTCCCTCCCAGGAGAAGCAGAAGAGGACAGTGTTAGTGAAGCTGAGATAGGATAATGTTTCAAGTAGAATCAATCAATCAGTCAATCAATCAATCGTATTTAGTGAGCGCTTACTATGTGCAGAGCACTGTACTAAGCGCTTGGGAAGTACAAATTGGTAAGATATAGAGACAGTCCCTACCCAACAGTGGGCTCACAGTCTAAAAGGGGGAGACAGAGAACAAAACCAAACATACTAACAAAATAAAATAAATAGAATAGATATGTGTAAGTAAAATAAATAAATAAATAAATAGAGTAATAAATATGTACAAACATATATACATATATACAGGTGCTGTGGGGAAGAGAAGGAGGTAAGATGGGGGGGATGGAGAGGGGGACGAGGGGGAGAGGAAGAAAGGAGCTCAGTTTGGGAAGGCCTTCTGGAGGAGGTGAGCTCTCAGCAGGGCCTTGAAGGGAGGAAGAGAGCTAGCTTGGCGGATGGGCAGAGGGAAGGCATTCCAGGCCCGGGGGATGACGTGGGCCGGGGGTCGATGGCGGGATAGGCGAGAACGAGGTACGGTAAGGAGATTAGCGGCGGAGGAGCGGAGGGTGCGGGCTGGGCTGTAGAAGGAGAGAAGGGAGGTGAGGTAGGAGGGGGCGAGGTGATGGAGAGCCTTGAAGCCCAGGGTGAGGAGTTTCTGCCTGATGCGCAGATTGATTGGTAGCCACTGGAGATTTTTGAGGAGGGGAGTAATATGCCCAGAGCGTTTCTGGACAAAGATAATCCAGGCAGCAGCATGAAGTATGGATTGAAGTGGAGAGAGACACGAGGATGGGAGATCAGAGAGAAGGCTGATGCAGTAGTCCAGACGGGATAGGATGAGAGCTTGAATGAGCAGGGTAGCGGTATGGATGGAGAGGAAAGGGCAGATCTTGGCAATGTTGTGGAGCTGAGACCGGCAGGTTTTGGTCACGGCTTGGATGTGAGGGGTGAATAAGAGAGCGGAGTCGAGGATGACACCAAGGTTGCGGGCTTGTGAGACGGGAAGGATGGTAGTGCCGTCAACAGAGATGGGAAAGTCAGGGAGAGGGCAAGGTTTGGGAGGGAAGACAAGGAGTTCAGTCTTTGACATGTTGAGCTTTAGGTGGTGGGCAGACATCCAGATGGAGATGTCCTGAAGGCAGGAGGTGATGCGAGCCTGGAGAGAGGGGGAGAGAGCAGGGGAGAGGGGGAGAGAGCAGGGGAGAGGGGGAGAGAGCAGGGGGAAGGGGGTAGTAGAAGGGGGTAGCTGACAGTAGAAGGGAGATCAGGAATTGAACTCCTATTTTAAAGTGTAAGGTGAGGCACAGAGTGGTTCATTGGCTTCCCAAAGGTCACCCAACATGCAATCCAGGATTATAAACCAGCACTTCCAGCTCCTAGGCCCGTGCTCTTGCTTCTAGGCCACATTGAGACCCTAAATTACCCTCCCTGACAGCCTCTATCTGTGAACACCGGATGTCATTTCAGAGCCCGGCAAGCTGGTCTGAGATCAGTGCCATGGATTTTGTTCTCTCACTCCCTTTCTTAAGCATCTTTAAATTCCAACCTCCTCTACAAAGTCATTTCTGAAAGTTGAGTCCAGCTAAAACTTTTTACTAAATTAACTTCCAGCTTCATAAACAACATTTACTAAATGCCCAGTAATAGATGTATTCCTTCATTCACTAATTTTATTTGCTCCATAGCTACTAAAATCTCATTTCAGAATAACCTAGTATAATTGAATACTAGTCAAAAAGTAAACTCTCTTCAGTGAAAACATAAAACTTTCAGCCTCCAAGAAAATTGTAGACATATTAAACAATGATTTGCAATAGCAAAAGCAAGGGTTTTTTTCATATGTTCCATAAGACATGAGAGTTGCTCTAAATTAGTAACTAAATAAAAAATTTGCACATAGGTGCAAAAGGTGGTTAAATGGTGACGAAGATTTGGAGTATTGATTGGTCAGGAAACGGTACCCTGGAGGGTTCATTTAAAGAGTTATTTGTCTTCAGAGGTAACATGGTCTAGAAGTGAGAGCAAGGGCCTGAGAGTTAGGACACCAGGGTTCTAATCTCAAATCTACCCTTTCTCTCTTTGAGACCCCTGACAAGTACCTTATCTTCTCCTTGTCTCAGTTTTCTCATCTATAAAATAGGGGATTAAATATCTGTTCTACCCCAACTCTTAGAAGAGGCCTTGGCCCATAGTAAACACTGAATCAATCAATCAATCAATCAATCAATCGTATTTATTGAGCGCTTACTATGTGCAGAGCACTGTACTAAGCGCTTGGGAAGTACAAATTGGCATCACATAGAGACAGTCCCTACCCAACAGTGGGCTCACAGTCTAAAAGGGGGAGACAGAGAACAGAACCAAACATACCAACAAAATAAAATAAGTAGGATAGAAATGTACAAGTAAAATAAATAAATAAATAAATAAATAAATAGAGTAATAAATGTGTACAACCATATATACATATATACAGGTGCTGTGGGGAAGGGAAGGAGGTAAGACGGGGGGATGGAGAGGGGGACGAGGGGGAGAGGAAAGAAGGGGCTCAGTCTGGGAAGGCCTCCTGGAGGAGGTGAGCTCTCAGCAGGGCCTTGAAGGGAGGAAGAGAGCTAGCTTGGCGGATGGGCAGAGGGAGGGCATTCCAGGCCCGGGGAATGACGTGGGCCGGGGGTAATGACGTGGGCCGGGGGGGGCCGTGGGCCGTGAATAAATACTACAATTATAATTGTCCTATTACAAGCAGAGACCACTAGTACTATGTGAATTCAATTAATCAATCAATCGTATTTATTGAGCGCTTACTGTGTGCAGAGCACTGTACTAAGCGCTTGGGAAGTACAAGTTGGAAACATATAGGGCCGGTCCCTGCCCAACAGTGGGCTCACAGTCTAGAAGGGGGAAACAAAGAACAAAACCAAACATATTAACAAAATAAAATAAATAGAATAGATATTTACAAGTAAAATAAATAGAGTAATAAATATGTACAAACATATATACATATATACAGGTGCTGTGGGGAAGGGAAGGAGCTAAGGCGAGGGGGAGGGAAAAGGGAAGGAGGGGGAGAGGAAAGAGAGGGCTCAGTCTGGGAAGGCCTCCTGGAGGAGGTGAGATCTCAGTAGGGCCTTGAAGGGAGGAAGAGAGCTAGCTTGGCGGATGTGCAGAGGGAGGGCATTCCAGGCCAGGGTGATGACGTGGGCCGGGCATCAACGGCGGGACAGGCGAGAACGAGGCACGGTGAGTAGATTAGCGGCAGAGGAACGGAGGGTGCGGGCTGGGCTGTAGAAGGAGAGAAGGGAGGTGAGGTAGGAGGGTGCGAGGTGATGGAGAGCCTTGAAGCCGAGGGTGAGGAGTTTATGCCTGATGCGTAGGTTGATTGGTAGCCACTGGAGATTTTTGAGGAGGGGAGTAACGTGCCCAGAGCGTTTCTGAACAAAGACAATCCGGGCAGCGGCGTTAAGTATGGATTGAAGTGGGGAGAGACAAGAGGATGGAAGATTGGAGAGGAGGCTGATACAGTAGTCCAGACGGGATAGGATGAGAGCTTGAACGAGCAGGGTAGCGGTTTGGATGGAGAGGAAAGGGCGGATCTTGGCAACGTTGCGGACCTGAGACCGGCAGGATTTGGTGACGGCTTGGATGTGGGGGGTGAACGAGAGAGCGGAGTCGAGGATGACACCAAGGTTGCGGGCTTGTGAGACGGGAAGGATGATAGTGCCGTCAACGGTGATGGGAATTCAACAAACTCTATAGTAAAACTTTATAAAAGAAATGAAATTCTCTTAGGAGTGTCTGATAAAAATTCAGTGTGGGAATTGAAATTAGAGAACAATCTGTTCCCTATCTATATGCGTTCTGGTAAAAACTAATACAATCATTTCTTACATCAGAAAAATGTGGTTATCCTTGGGTGAAGCTCTTCATCCATCGAACATTCACATGTCCAGACATTTCCATCCTTCTGGCTGCTAAACTTAATTTTGGCAATCACTGCTTCAACTCCCACTGAAGTTGGAGTTAATCTTTCCATGAAGTACTAAAAGCCTTACTGGGAATCAAGCTATCACGGGAATTAATTCAGCACTTAGTCTGTGAAGAACACTGTACAAAGCACTTGGGAGCATAGACTACAGTAAGTAGACATGATCTCTACCATCTATGAGTTACAAGTTAATTAGTTTAGAACAAAAAGATTGTCTCCTCTAGAAGACATAGACAAAACACAACTGGAGGAAGTGTATTATTGGGCTCAGATGAAATCAAACGGTAACCACCCTGGATTGTGTATTTTGAAGTTTGGAAGATGTTCTAGAGAAGAACAGATGGCAATAAATGGCCCTGCAAAACCAGGAAAAACATGACTTCATTAAAATGTTCAAGGAATGCCAGAGGCGTGGAGACATCCCTAAGGAACAGAGATTTTTTTTTATTTGATCTCTCATATTTAAACATTCCCAGCTTAGAAATCTACTTCTATTTCGCCCAGGAAATTATTGTATTTTCAGGTGCACAAGGTGCAATTCGTTCTCAGTGTGACACGCATTCACAAATTCAATCTCATCGTCAACACTGTTGTCTTTGAATGGGATAGCTCTACATATTCTACTGAAACTGAAGACACTATGCTAATTAAGAGCTACAAGAACAAAGCGTGAATGCTATGCATAGATTTTTTAAGTGACTTTTATAAAGTAGTTAGTAAAAGGCAGTGCAATTTTAATAGAAAACGTTGCCCAATAACTCATTTCACACATCGCCTTGGTTCAGTCTTTCAGGGGAAGTGAATGCAAATCTTTTGGAGTTATTAAAGGTCACATTTTTTCATTCAAAATTGAAGCTCCATTGCTTTGCATCGCCACTACTTTGACAAGTAAAATCACTCTGCAACTTTACCAAACATCAGCACTGACCAAAATGGAAGTTCAAGATTTTTAAAGTATGTTATACATATGCTAACTGTGCTTGGAATGAAGTATGGATCTTATGCTTAAAGGGGTACACTATCTCTACACCCAGTGAACCACTCACTATAGTCTAATTAACCTTCTTGGCTTAAGTGATCGGCGGAGTAAGTCTCCAAACTCGTAGAGGAATTCTTCTTTCCTCTTCATTGAGGTGAGTGGATAAGATCAAAAGTTATGCACTATTGACGGTTCAACAGGTTAGAGACTTTTGTTTGATTCCTTCCTGTGGTTATAGTAATAAAAAGGTATTCTAATATTTAACTTTATTAAAGTTTTTATATTTTTTGGATTAAAATTTAGTGACAATCAAATCGTCACACAAATTTCTTTCTAAGAAAATTGATGGCAGATGGAAGAGATTCAAGCACAGCTAGCTATTTAATGGAGCATATAGTTCGTTCATTCATTCATTTATATTTATTGAGCACTTACTCTGTGCAGAATACTGCGCTAATCGCTTGGGGAAGTACAATGAAACAATAAACAGTCACATTCCCTGCCCACACATTTACAGAATTATTCTTTTTAAGTTTACTGCATAAACTATTTATTTTAATCTTCATAATATTTGCAATCTGAGCCATGTGTCAGACTTTTTCCTCAGTTTCTCCATTTCAGTCTTAAAAACACTGTTACTTTATTGTTTTAGACTTTTCATTAAATTTGGGAGGAAACAGCAATTTCTAGCAGATCTTTGTAAATTTACTTCTAAATAAATTCCTTTGTTAATATGGATCCATGGGCAGGAGTTGGTGAGGGTGGAGATAGTGCAGCGGTTGGAGATGATGAGGTGGAGGGTGTGACCAAGTTGGTGAGTGGGTGAGATGGAGTGGAGCAGGAAGTTGGCAGTGTCAAGGAGAGATAGAAGGGGGCAGCAGAGGAGTCACCAGGGACATCCATGTGGATGTTGAAGTCTCCAAGGATCAGAGTGGGCATGGAAAAGGAGAGAAGGAAGGTGAGAAAGGGGTCAAAATCGTTAAAAAAAAGTTGGAGGTGGGGTGGCAGTAGATGACGGCAACAAGAATCTGGAGGAGGGGGTAGAGGCGAATAATATGAGCTTCAAAGGAGGGGAAGGAAAGGGAAGGGGGAGGAGGGATAGTGCGAAAGCGACACTGGGGAGCGAGAAGGAAGGCGAAACCTGCTCCTTTTCCTGTGAGTCTGGGGGTGGGGGGCGGTGGGAGAAGAAGAGGCCTCCGCTGGAGGGAGCAGCAGAAGAGACCGTGTCATCCGGAGTGAGCCATGTTTAGGTTAGGGGGAAAAGGAGGAGGAGGAGGAGGAGAGAGCTGGAAAGGTATAGGTCCAGGATGAAAGGGAACTTACCTATAATGGAGCAGGGGTTCCAAAGGCCACACTTGGCAGCAGCTCTGAAGGGAGGTGAGGGAGGGGGAAGGGTGCGAGGGGTGGGGAGGGTTTGGATTAGAATGAGTTGGTGTGGGCCTGGGCGGGGAGAGGGGGAAGAGGGGCTGCGATGAGAAAGGAGAATTGGGATGGGGTGGGGGCCGGGAGGAGGGGAAGGAGGGGGTTGAAAGGGAGGGGTTGAGGGTTGGCGCTGGTACAGAGGGATTCTGGGGAGGGGGTGAAGGGGAGGGGTGGTGGCGGGGGAAAGGGGGGAAAAGAGCTGGGTGGGAGAAGGGAAGGGGAAGGTGAGGAATGAGAAGGGCAGTTGGGAGCATGGGAATTGGTCGTTCATGGCGAGGTCAGCAAGGTAAATAACAGCACAGCGGGTAGTTAACAATTAACATGCAGTAGCAATAATGCCAAGTTTTTAAAAATTATTTTAAAATCAATTTTTTCAACATGATTTTGTTAATCTCTACTTTGCAAATATATGAAATTCCCTTCATTGTGACCCAACATTTCATGTACAACCAGAATAAATAGTAACAGTAAAAATTAAAAGTCCTCACCTGCCCTTCTTTGCTTTCTCTACCCTCTCTTTATCTTCATCCCTCTCTTTATCTTCCTCCACCAACTTAATGATCATTTTCTTCACTCTTTTCCTTCTGGCCTTAGTCTCCTAATTTGTCCTCCTGATAGATCTTTTACTGTGTCACCTTCTACCATTTAGGTATTAACAATTACCCAGAAAAATTATTTCTCATTCTGCTATCTAATTATGATAACTGCGCTCGACTGCAGCCTCCCGGCCCCATCTCTGACAGTCTCCTAATGGTTATCCCAGCAAGCTCCAGCTCTTGGCAGTCAACCTCAGGGTGCCTTTGGGTCTCGTACATTCCTACACAGTTTGGAGCTGGATTTTGCCCTGTTTTCCCTGAAATGCTGTTCAGCTCAAATCAACATATTTTACACCCTGAGGGTTAAAACCCAGGTCCCTAACTTGAAATTTCAAAAATTAGAATTACCAAACCTCAAAAGCAGAAAGTCAGGCCAAAATCTGGTATAATCATTATGGTACTTGTTAAGTGCTAACTATGTGCTAAGTTCCGTATGAAGATCTGTGGCAGAAATAAGATAATCAAGTGGGACACAGTACCTGTCCCACATGGGATTCATGATCATAGCTTCCCTATTCTCCCACTACGTTTGCATCACCCTGACTTCCTCCCTTTGTCCTTCCCCTGTCCCAGCCCCACAGCACTTATGTAAATATCTGTAATTTATTTATTTATATTAATATCTGTCTTCCTCGTCTGGACTGTAAACTCTCTGGGGGCAGGGAATGTGCCTGTTTATTGTTGTATTGTACTCTCCCAAGCACTTAGTACAGTTCTCTGTATACAGTAAGTGCTCTATAAGTACAACTGAATAAATGAATAGCAGGAGAGTACAGATGCTAGCCTTGCCCCAGACCTATCCCTAACATTACCCCTAACCTGAAATCTAATCCTAAAAATAACCTAAACCTAGTCCAACTAATAATACTAGCTAAATCAGATCCTGATTCCACTCACTTTATACTATGAAGGCTCAGTTCATAGGTAACAAACTTCTCTGCCTTGTCTTTCAGAGTGCCATATTCTCCCAAAACCACCTCAAATGAAGGGGTTGTCACCTAAAATTCTTGCCCCCTTTCTTAAAACGCTTGTGAAAATGCTTGTGAAATATTTTGTATGAACGAAACCCAGCTGCCCCCGCCCCCCAACCCCCAGTTAATTTAACAGCATAGGTTGGCACCAGACGATTTGGTGATGCAAAACCCTAAATAGTCTCCTAAAGTCCTAAAAGAGTCAGTGAAGCTCCTTCTGTGCCTCACCTACCATCAGGGAGTGACTTATGCATATGCCACAGAAGACCCACTGAAAACTAACATTTACTGACATCACACAACCCATACCAAAACATAATTTCTGTTCCCTAGAAGTTTACAATTAATTTTAGCATCATAACTGATTTTTCATCTCATTAAGCAGAAACTTTTCTTTTTAGTGACTGTCATTTCGCATTAAATGAGGAAATATACAACTGTGTAAAATACAGTCACTGAGTTGGAGGAAGAAGCATCATGGCTTAATGGAAAAAAGCATTTGCCAGGGAGTCAGAGTCCCTGGGCTCTAATCCCAATTCTGCCAATTGCCTGCTATTTGTTTGACCTTGCCCAAATCACTTAACTTCTCTGTGCCTCATTTCTCCTGTTATTCCTCCTACTTAGACTATGATCCCCATGCAGGACAGAGATTGTGTCCAACCTCATCGACTTGCACCTATCCCACCACTTAGAACAGTGTTTGAACCATAGTAAGCACTTAGCATATGCCATAAAAAGAAGGAATTATCATCTGAAACACAGGTAGGCGTCATGTTGCTTCCTAGCCTATGGACAAAGGAACTTGTATTTGCAGTGCAATTGTTTGCAGTGCATTTGGAATGTACCCAAATGAGTAGGTGAATGATTCCAAGGATAGCTAGGAGTGGAGAGAGACATAGGAATACATTTCACCTGCATGATTTTCTCTCTAAATGCAGTTTAAAGCACTACACCTTCCTCATGGCCATTTTTATTGCTCAGCGTGTAGATGAAGGAGTTGAACCTGGGGGCAGTGATGGTGTAAATCAGAGCAAACACCTTATCCTCAGGGAAGGTCTGGGCCGGCCGGAGGTAAATGAAGATGCAAGAGTCAAGAAAAGCAGGGCCAGCATGGTGATGTGGGAATCTCAGGTAGCGAGGGCTTTGTGCCGTCCTTCCAAAGAGTGGATATTCAGACTGGCTAAAATGGTGACATAAGAGAAGACCAAAACTACAAATGAGATCAATACAATTGTCCCTGAATTGGCGAGGACTAAAAATCCAGTCACATCAGTGACTGAGCAGACCAGTTCTAAGAGAGGGTAAACATCGATGAAATAGTGATCAATCTTATTGGGACCATAGAAGGGCAAATATATGACAAGGAGTTACTGAACGATGAAATGGAGAAATCCTCCTCCCCAGCGTACTTCAACCTCTGTGGCACACTGCTGCTTGTTCATGATGACCATATATTGCAAGGATTTGCAGATGGCAATGTAGCGATCATAGGCCATCCCCACAAGGATGAAGACCTCAACTCCATCAAATAACTGCATGGTAAAGAGTTGCATCATGCAGTCACCAAAGGCGATGGTTTTCTTCTCAGAAAGCAAATCTCGGACTAGTTTGGGAATAACCGTGGAAGTGTACCAGATATCCATGAGGGATAAATGGCAGAGAAAGAAGCACATGGACTGCTTGATAAGGGAACTGCGTCTGACAGTGATCAGGATGGGGAGATTCCCTAACAGGATTGCAACATAACAGGAGAGGAACAGCCCAAAGGAGAATATCTGCAAATTTCTGTCCCTGAACAGTCCTAAGAGAACAAATTCTGTGACATTGTTCCTATTTTCCATCCTGGGAATAAGGAATATTTATCTGAAATGATTGCAAAATGAAACACTGTAAATAACATTTAGAAAATTGCAGTTCATTGCACATATAATTGAATACAACTTGCAATATTGTTCCAACGTGTGTGAGAACACTGCAAGAGAAATTTAATATCTTTGCTGAATACACACCCCTTTCATTTCTAGTGACAAGATAAAAATATTTTTTAATTTATTTAGCACTCACCATGTGCCAGGCATTGTGTTAAGAACAGTAAGACAGGCTAATCAGATAGAAAGCAGTCCTTCTCCCATACAGGGCTCACGACCACCACTCATCCGCTAGCTCTCTTCTTCCCTTCAAAGCCCTACTGAGAGCTCACCTCCTCCAGGAGGCCTTCCCATAGTGAACTTTCTTTTTCCTCTCCTCCTCCCTATGCCCCCCCCCACAATTCCTTCCCCTCCCCACAGCACTTGGATATATTTGTACAGATTACAAATTACAGATTACTCCTCCCCCTTTTAGACTCTTCCCCTTTTAGACTCTGCCCCTTTTAGACTGTGAGCTACTGTTGGGTAGGGGCTGTCTCTATATGTTGCCAACTTGTACTTCCCAAGCGCTTAGTACAGTGCTCTGCACACAGTAAACGCTCAATAAATACGATTGATGATGATGATGATTTATTACTCTATTTTACTTGTACATATTTACTATTCTATTTATTTTGTTAATGATGTGCATAGAATTAGCTGTAATTCTATTTGTTCTGGTGATTTTGACACCTGTCTACATGTTTTGTTTTGTTTTCTGTCTCCCCCTTCTAGACTGTGAGCCCGTTGTTGGGTAGGAACCGTCTCTATATGTTGCCGACTTGTACTTCCCAAACGCTTAGTACAGTGCTCTGTACACAGTACGCTCTCCATAAATACAATTGAATGAATGAATGAATGAATCTAAGAAGTAGAGAGAGCGAAAATTTTATCCCCATTTTACATCTGAGGAAACCGAGGCAAACAAGAATAAGCCTGGCCTAATGGAAAGAACATGGACCTGGGAGTCATGAGATTTGGGTTCTAATTCTAGTTGCCACCTGCCTGCTGTGTGATCTTGACTAAATCATTGAACAGCTCTGTGCCTCAGTTTCTTCATCGGTAAAAGAGGGATTAAATCCTACCTCCCTCATACCTAATGTGAGAGTCCCAGATAGTATAGGGACTGCGCCTGGATGATTATCTTGTATCTACCCCAGTATTAAACACTTCATAAGAGAGCAGAGATAGCCTCAGATCAGGCTTTTGTTTGTTTTGTTTCGTTGTCTGTCTCCCCCTTCTAGATTGTGAGCCCGTTGCTGGGTAGGGACCGTCTCTATATATTGTCAACCTGTACTTCCCAAGCGCTTAGTACAGTGCTCTGCACACAGTAAAAGCTCAATAAATGTGACTGAATGAATGAATGAATGCTTAGTGCAGTGCTTGGCAATAGTATGGCTTTAACAAATACCGAGGTAAAGCTAATAAAAATAAGAATTACCCTTCATCTACTCCTGTGCATAACACAGAGTGAGCCCCAAATAAATACCATAACTATTATAAATCAAGGAATCAATCGAATTTATTCATTATTCAATAGTATTTATTGAGGGCTTATTTTATGCAGAGCACTGTGCTAAGTGCTTGGAAGATTACAATATCACTGAATTGGTAGACACATTTGCTGCCTTATAATCAATATTGTTATTAAGAAATTGAGTGGTTTACCGAAGGTCACCCAGCAGTCCAGCAGTCCAGCAGTCTGGGGCAGAGCTGGGACTAAAATCCAGGTCTCCCACTCACAGTCCTACAATTTTCTCACTGGCCCATGGTGGCCAACAATAAATATATGCCTCTAAAGATAATATCTGTTACATAAGGAGTTTTCAGAATTCCAACAATCTGATTTTCTATCTCTAGCAAAGCCCATCATTCATGGGATTACTTTAAGGACCACCTGATTAGGACCAAGAAATCACGTGAATGTGTTTATTCAGATATTTTTTAACAGACTTTGAGATCTGCCAAAAGAGATATGGCAGGTTACAAAATGAGTCTCATCTGTCTCATGATATTTCAGAATTAAGTTTGTGATTTAAACGAAGACTAAAATTTACAAGCCATGCTCAACTTTTCAAGGAGAATCAACCAATTTTAACCTAGGTCTTTGCAATATGGCTTTCTTTATATACTAAAATGATCAGGTACCTGCTCAGGAAAAGTCCAGGAACTAAAGAATGAGAACTGAGAGATCAAGAGAGAATGCTCATGTTATACAAAAGAAAAATAAACTTACTCCATTTTTATTCTTCCCACAACGATGCATTTTTGTGTGCTTGGATCATTATTTCCAGTCATGTGAAACGAAAGGCTTTTCAGAGCTGAATCAGGATAGAACTCAAATGTCGATCCACAATCCATTCACAATGAACGGGGATAGTTTCTGAGAAACTGGAGTTTCTGAATGTCGCATCATCTCTGGTTTCCCAGGAGTCAAATATATTTCTTTGGGGCTATCTGAGATATTCACCCACCTATGCCTAAGATCAGAGGAGAAAAAAGAGACAAGTACAAAGTTTTCCCCCTCGACCCAGCAAATGTTTGGTGCAGAGCTATCTTTGGAAAATGTTCTGCCTAGAAGATGCACCTAACTGCTAAAGGCCCCAGGACCCTTCCGGATCTTAAAGTCCCTGAAGATATTCCTTTGACACTATGAGCCGAATGTGGGACCAGGACTGTGTCTTACTCAATTTGTGTATATCCACCCCATCCCTTAGTACAGTGCGTGATAAATAGTAAGCGCTTAACAACTATCGTAATTATTATTATCATTATCAGAGGTCGTGGTGGAACAAACCTAGAAACTTTTCTTCATCATACTGAAAGCAAGCGGCATGGGCACTGCTATCGATTCTTTAACTTTGCCCATATTTTCTACTATAATTGAACTCTGCTGATCATTTTCTTCCCCCCGAGATTTACCCTCTTAACTACCCACTCGGTTCCTCTGTGGCCATCCTTACCAATTAGGCACATAAAGATTAATGTATGTTATTATTTAACTACCTAATGATTCATTTATCCATCTTTCCATATTCTTTTTCATCCAATTGGAAATTATTCCTTTCCAGACACCCCCAATAGATTGCAAGATCTTTGAGTGCAGGGATCAAATCTTTTACCTGTATTGTACTCCCTCAATGGTTTAGAATTCTGTTCTGCACACAGTCAGCACTCAGTAAATACTATAGATTGATTGTTTCATGAGCCAGTTACAGAAAGCAAATGTATAACCCTAACCGTCAGCCTAAGGAATAATGGTTCATTCATTCTTAACTTCGAACTATTTCATTTCACCAGTTTGCTACAGAATTAGGCAGTTATGAAAGCACTGAAGGAACTAATAAAACAAAAATAGGAAAACACCACAGAGAGGAACTGGTAAAGTAATAACTAACATAAATCCTGTGGTGTTGGGCCATTATAGTGCTAACGGGTATAAACCCAAGTTCACTGGTGTAAGCGGGGCAAGGTTTGAAGGCCAGGTTCTAGTAGAAGATCAGGATTTATGTTAGTGCCCTTATACTTTACCTGTTCCTCTAAATAATGTTTTCTTGTTTTTGTTTTTGTTTTGTTTGTTCTTTATCTCCTTTATATCCATCTAGATTGTATGCTCTGTGGGCAGGGATCATGTCTACATATTTCAGTCATTCATTCATTCAGTCATATTTATTGAGCGCTTACTGTGTGCAAAGCACTGTACTAAGTGCTTAGGACGTACAGGTTGGCAACATATAGAGACGGTCCCTACCCAACAGTGGGCTCACAGTCTATAAGGGGGAGACAGAGAACAAAACAAAACATATTAACAAAATAAAATAAATAGAATAAATATGTACAAGTAAAATAAATGAATAGAGTAATAAATACGTACAAACATATATACATATATACAGGTGCTGAGGGGAAGGGAAGGAGGTAAGGCAGGGGTGATGGAAAGGGGGAGAAGGGGGAGAGGAAGGAGGGGGCTCAGTCTGGGAAGGACTCCTGGAGGAGGTGAGCTCTCAGTTGGGCTTTGAAGGGAGGAAGAGAGCTAGCTTGGTGGATGTGGGGAAAGAGGGCATTCCAGGCCAGGGGAATGACGGGGATCAGGGGTCGATGGCAGGACAGGTGAGAAAGAGGCATGGTGAGGAGATTAGCGGCAGAGGAGTGGAGGGTGTGGGCTGGGCTGTAGAAGGAAAGAAGGGAGGTGAGGTAAGAGGGGGCGAGGTGATGGAGAGCCTTGAAGCCGAGGGTGAGGAGTTTCTTCATGATGCATAGGTTGTTTGGTAGCCACTGGAGATTTTGGTTGTGCTGTACACCTCAAAGTGCTTAATACATTGCCTTGCACACAGTAAGCACTCAATAAGTAATAATAATAATAATGGCCTTTGCTAAGCACTTACTATGTGCCAGGCACTGGACTAAGCACTCGAGTGGATATAAGCAAAGGGGTTTGGACACAGTGCCTGTCCCTCATGGGGCTCCCAGATCCCCATTTTCCATATGAGGTAACAGGCCCAGAGAAGTGAAGTGACTTACCCACGGTCACACAGCAGACAACTGCTGGAGCTGGGATTAGAACCCAGGACCTTCTGAATCCCAAGCTCATGCTCTAGCCACTATACCATGCTGCTGCTTCCCAAGAAAAATTGATAGGTTGAATGATAGTAAGCAGAGACACCTCCAAGGGTGTCTCTGTGTCCCTTGGGTCCCGCTTAGAGCCTGCATGGCAGAGTCACTCTCCTCAGCTGGGATCAGCCCAGCTGGATCCCCTTGGGTCCTCCAGATCCAGCCTGGCCCTACCCAGGTCTCCTCAGCTATCTCGGGGCCGGCTCTGCCTTGCTCCGCCGTGCTCATCCCCATCTCATCAGTGTACATCCCACACATCTTAGGGGAAGCCAGTTTGCCACTGCATTCCAATTCTCTCCTGACATTTAAACCCAACCTGAAATCTAGCCTAAATCCAATCGTTCAGTTCAGTCAATCATATTTATTAAGCACTTCGTGTGTGCAGAATGCTGATATACGTGCTTCGGAGAGTACAATATAACAGTGAACAGACACATTCAAATCATAATCCTAACTTTTGCAGAATGACCTAATGGATAGAACACGGGCCTGGGAGCCAGCAATGTGATGTTGGGCAAGTCATTCAGCTTCTCTGTGCTTTATGTACCTCATCTGTAAAATGGGAATTACGCCTGTGAGCCCCATGTGGCATATGAACTTGTACAACCTGATTAGATTGTATCTAACCCAACACTAAAATACAGTCCCTGGCACACAGGTCTCACTCCCTTCAGGCTCGTGTTTTCTCCTGCCTTCAAGACATCTTCATCTGGATGTCTGCCTGCCATCTAAAACTCAATATGTCCAAGACTGAACTCCTTATCTTCCCTCCCAAACCCTGCCCTCTCCCTGACTTTCCCATCACCGTTGACGGCATTACCATCCTTCCCATCTCACAAGCCCGCAACCATGGTGTCATCCTCGACTCTGCTCTCTCGTTCACCCCTAAAATCCAATCTGTCACCAAAACCTGCCGGTCTCACCACCACAACATCGCGAAGATCAGCCCTTTCCTCTCCATCCAAACCGTTACCCTGCTGGTTCAATCTCTCATCCTATCCCGACTGGATTACTGCATCAGCCACCTCTCTGATCTCAAATACTCCTATCTCTCCCCATTTCAATCTATACTTCACGCTGTTGACTGGATCATCTCTGTGCAGAGACGCTCTGGGCATGTTACTCCACTCCTCAAAAATCTCCAGTGGCTACCAATCAACCTATGCATCAGGCAAAAACTCCTCACCATCGGCTTCAAGGCTCTCCATCACCTCGCCCCCTCCTACCTAACCTCTTTTCTTTCCTTCTACAGCCCAGCCCGCACCCTCTGCTCCTCTGCCGCGAATGTCCTCACTGTGCCTCGTTCTCACCTGTGCCGCCATCGACCCCTGGCCCACGTCCTCCCCCTGTACTGGAATGCCCTCCCTCTGAACATCCGCCAAGCTAGATCTCTTTCTCCATTCGAAACCCTACTGAGAGCTCACTTCCTCCAGGGGGCCTTCCCAGACTGAGCCCCTCCTTCCTCTCCCCCTCCTCCCCTTCCCCACCCGCCCCCCCTTACCTCCTTCCCCTCCCCACAGCACCTGTATACATGTTTGTACATATTTATTACTCTTTATTTTACTTGTACATATTTACTATTCTATTTATTTTATTTTGTTAATATGTTTTGTTTTGTTTTCTGTCTCCCCCTTCTAGACTGTGAACCCGTTGTTGGGTGGGGACCGTCTCTATATGTTGCCAACTTGTACTTCCCAAGCGCTTAGTACAGTGCTCTGCACACAGTAAGTGCTCAATAAATACGATTGAATGAATTAATGAATTAATTAATGATAAATGGCATTAAAAAAACCCTACTGATGTTAACATCCTCCATCATGCTTCTGACAATAAACTGATATTTTACCTTCCAATGAAGGGCAAATAAGCTTCACAGTATTAAATAAAACTGTAACAAAGATATCTGAACATTCTCATAGGGGTGGTTCCTTATTGCCCCTCTGACCTCTATATCTAAACTCCACGGATATGCACATTATTGTCTCTAGACTTTTGACAGTTACATTTCCCAGTATTTATAATCCGTTCTAGTAGGTTTTCCATTTTTCCCTATTATCAGCAGCCATCTCCCCATTTTGAGTTTCTTTCTCTTTCAAGTCCTGAATCCTTACATCACAGTTGCAAGTGCAGAGGAAGGTACACCTAGAACACTGTCTCTTTTCCTTAAATGAAAAAATATGATCTCAAATAAATCCCTTCCTCGGAGCAATTCCAGGCCTCCCCAACACCTTTAAACTACCTCAGCCTGGTGAATTATTCCCGTAGCAAAAGTTATGCACCATGGACTGAGCAAAGTGAAAATGACTTTTTTAAGGTTATTTATGTTTCTACGCTGATGACACCCAAATCTACATCTCTGCCCCTGCTCTCTCTCTCCATCCCTCCAGGCTCTCATCTCCTCCTACCTTCAGGACATCTCCATCTGGATGTCTGCCCACCACCTGAAACTCAACATGTTCAAGACTGAATTCCTTGTCTTCCCTCCCAAATCCTACCCTCTCCCTGACTTTCCTATCTCTGTTGAAGGCATTACCATCCTTCCCATCTCACAAACCTGCATCCTTGGTGTCATCCTCGACTCTACTCTCTCGTTCACCCCTCACATCCAAGCCATCACCAAAACCTGCTGGTCTCAGCTCCGCAACATTGCCAAGATCTGCCCTTTCCTCTCCATCCAAACAACTACCCTGGTCGTTCAAGCTCTCATCCTATCCCATCTAGATTACTATATCAGCCTCCTCTCCAATCTCCCATCCTCCTGTCTCTCCCCAGTTCAATCCATAATTCACGCCGCTGCCCGGATTGTCTTTGTCCAGAAACGCTCTGGGCATGTTACTCCCCTCCTCAAAAATCTCCAGTGGCTACCAATCAACCCATACATCAGGCAAAAACTCCTCACTCTCGGCTTCAAGGCTCTCTATCACCTCGCCCCCTCCTATCTCACCTCCCTTCTTTCCTTCTACAGCCCAGCCCGCACCCTCCGCTCCTCTGCCACTAACCTCCTCACTGTGCCTCGTTCTCGCCTGTCCCGCCATCGACCCCTGGCCCACGTCATCCCGCTGGCCTGAAATGCCTTCCCTCCCCACATCCGCCAAGATAGCTCTCTTCCTTCCTTCAAGGCCCTACTGAGAGCTCACCTCCTCCAGGAGGCCTTCCCAGACTGAGCCCCTCCTTCCTCTCCCCCTTCTCCCCCTTTCCGTCCCCCTGCCTTACCTCCTTCCCCTCACCACAGCAACTCTATATATGTATATATGTTTATACATATTTATTACTCTATTTATTTTATTTGTACATGTTTATTCTATTTATTTTATTTTGTTAATATGTTTTGTTTTGTTCTCTGTCTCCCCCTTCTAGACTGTGAGCCCACTGTTGGGTAGGGACCGTCTCTATATGTTACCAACTTGTACTTCCCAAGCGCTTAGTATAGTGCTGTGCACACAGTAAGCACTCAATAAATACGATTGAATGAATGAACAAATGAAATGTTTCTATTCTTTGCCAGGCACAGTGCTATGTGCTGGAGTACATACAAGATATATACAAGATAATCAGGTTGGGCACAGTCTATGTCCCACATGGGGCTCACTGTCTCAATTATCGTGTTACAGGTGATATACCTGAGGTACAGAGACGATAAATGACTTACCCAAGGTCACACAGTAGCCAAGCAGCAGAAACAGGATTAGAACCTAAATCCTCTGACTACTAGGCTCGTGCTCTTTACACTGGGCAACACTGCTTCCCATTTAAAATCCTAAATGCTGCCTTCCCTACGTCTGAAGAGTTTTCAACCCCCCACTCTGTGCCTCACCTACCAGCAAGAAGGGACTGAGGCAATGATATGAGTAGAATCCACTGAAAACCCTGCTTTGCACATGAACATATAAGAGACTGTAACTGCTAAAACCCACACTGCTATCACTGCACAGCCCATATCAAAGATGTAATTCTCAGTCCCTGAAGCTTACAATTAATTTCAACATTAACTGAAGAAGGGACCGAGGCAATGTGATGAGTAGTACCCACTGAAAACCCTGCTTTGCACATAAACAAATAATAGAGATTGTAACTGCTAAAACCCACAACTTCCACCACTGCACAACACATATCAAAGATGTAATTCTCACTCCCTGAAGCTTGCAATTAATTTCATCATTAACCGAAGACCATAATTAGTTTTCCTTCACATTGAGCAGGAGTTATTCCTTTTTCTGAAAATACTTTATTCGAAATGGCATAAGGTAATGGATGGCTGTATTAAATATAGACATTGAGGTGGAGGAAAGGATGTTTACAGTCTGATAAACAGTTAAAATTCACATTTCCCCTGAGCCTAGGGGAACACTCGTGTCAACTGCACAGAAAAGAGCTGGATAGATAGATTAAGCCAAACACAGGAGGGGAAGGAGATGTAGACATCTGTTTCACCTGGCTGATTTTCCTTCCAAACGCGGCTTCCAACACTACATATTTCTCACGGCCGTTTTCATCTCTCTGTTCCTTATCGTGTAGTTGAGTGGGTTGAATACGAGGGTGATAATGGTGGAAAACAGAGCATCCTATCCTCGGGGAAAGACTGTGCCGGACAGAGGTAAATAAAGATGATGGACAAGAAAAACAATGCCACCACAGTGATGAGGGAAGCGCAGGTGGGGAAGTCTTTGCAACCTCCTTCTGAAGAGTGGGTCCTCAGACTGGCTAAAATGGTGATGTAAGAGAAGACCAAGACCACAAATGAGATGAATACAATTGTCTCTGAATCGGCGAGGACTAAAAATCCAGGCACGTCATTGTCTAAGCAGACCAGTTCCAAGAGAGGGTAAACATTGCAGAAATAGTGATCAATCTTATCGGGGCCACAGAAGGGCATTAAATGACAAGGAGCCACTGAACAATTGAATGGAGAAATTTTCCTCTCCAGCACACTGCAACCACTGTGGCACACTGCTGCTTTTTCATGACAACCACATAGAGCAAGAGTTTGCAGATGGCAACATAGCGATCATAGGCCATCCCCACAAGGATGAAGACCTCAACTCCACCAAATAAGTGCATGATAAAGAGCTGAATCATGCAGTCTCTCTTTATTGCTGTAATGTACTTTACATGTGCTCAGTATAGTGTACCGCACACAGTAAGTGCTCAATAAACACAATTTAATAAAATGAATGAATTCTCCACACCTGATAAGTGCTCAATAAATACAACTGATTGACTGATTAACATTCTATTCTATTCTATTCTATTCTATTTTGTTAGTATGTTTGGTTTTGTTCTCTGCCTCCCCCTTTTAGACTGTGAGCCCACTGTTGGGTAGGGACTGTCTATATATGTTGCCAACTTGTACTTCCCAAGCGCTTAGTACAGTGCTCTGCACACAGTAAGCGCTCAATAAATACGATTGATTGATTGATTGATTGATTATCCCCTCCTGAGCTCAAGTATTGTGGTACTATCACTCAGCACTGTTTTTCCAAGGGAATACTAATAATCACTATGATGCTTGTTAAACGCTGACTATGTGCCAATCACTTTTTTAAGAGCTGGGGTAGAAACAAATTAATCTGGTTGGACACAGTCCCTGTTCTACATAGTACTCACACTCTTAACCCCTTTCGATAGATGAGGCCACTGAGGCACAGAGCAGTGAAGTGATTTGCTCAGGGTCACACGGCAGATAAGTAGCAGTGCTGGGATTAAAACCCAGGTCCTTCTTACTTCCAGGCACATGTTCTATCAACGAAGCCATGCTCCAGCACTCCAGGTCTCAAAGGAAACCAAAGACTTCTCTCATACCCTCCTACATTCCTGTCCTTTTTGTGAAGGTTCTCTGTAGTTACTGGAGGTCTAAGAGAAATAGTAGTTAGAAATGTGATGTTCGTTAAGTGCTCACTATGTGCCACAAATTGTATTGAGCACCTGGGTAGATATAAAATAATCACCTCAGACACAATCCCTATCCCTCATAGGATTCACAGTCTGAGTAGGAAAAGAAACAGGTATTGAATCCCCATTTTACAGACTAGGAAACTGAAACACAGAGACGTTAAGGGACATGCTCAAGGTTACACGGCAAACAAGTGATATTTTATTATTATTATTATTATTATAGTATTTGTAATGTGCTTACTGTATGGATATAAGCAACACCGTGCTCCTTAATGGAAGCCGAGGTTGACATTGTATTCCAATTCTCTCTTGGGATCGAAATCCAACTTGACATCTAGGCCAAATTCCGAACACAGCCATGGTTTGAGTCAAAGTCTTAACTCTTGCAGCATGTCCTAGTGGACATAACGTGGGCCTGAGAATCAGAAGGAATTGGATTCTTATCCTGGCTCTGCCACTGGATATGTATGACTTTGAGCAAGTCACTGAACTTCTCTGTGCCTCAGTTACATCATGTATAAAATGGGGATTAAGCCTGTTAGTTCCATGTGGTAAATGGACTGTGTCCAACTTGATTAGCTTGTATCTATCCCAGTGCTTAAGTGCTTGCAAAAATCATCTTGTAGACAGTACACTACTGATTGTCTGCCTGCCAAGTGAAGGGCATGTTAGCTTCATATTATAACATAAAACTGCAACAAAGATATCTGAACATTCTCATGGGGATAGCTCCTTAATGCTCCTCTTACTTCTACATCATATTTTTCAAGCTCCATGGATGAGCACATTATTGTCTCCACAATTCTGAAAGATACTATTCCCAGTATTTATCTTCCATTCTAGTAAGTTTTACAATTTATCTTATTTAATGGCAGCCATCTCACTATTCTTAGTTTATTTTTCTTTCGAGTCCTAAATCCTCACATCAAAGCTTCAATCGCAGAAGAACATACCACTGAAAACACTGCCCCCTTTCCTAAATGAAAAATGTGATCTCAAATAAATCCCTTCCATTGAGTAATTGCAGGACTCCCCAACTTGTTTAAAAGACCAGAGCCTGATGAATGAGTCCCTTAGCAATATTATGCACCAATAATATACATTAAGCGATGTAAAGATGATCTTTTAATCATTTTTTAAGTGCTTAATGTGTGCCAGACACTGAACTAAGTTCTAGGCTAGATATAAGGTAATCATTTTGGACACAGTCTAGATTTCACATGAGGCTCAGAGTCTCAATTTCCATTTTACAGATGAGATAATTGAGGCACACAGAAAGAAGTTAAGTGACTTGCCCAAGGTCACACAGCAGGCAAGTGCCATAAACAGGATTAGAGCCCAAATCCTCTGACTACTAGAACTGTGCTCTTTCCACTAAGCACACTACTTCCCGTTTAAAATCATAAATGCTGCTCCCTCCGTATCTGAAAAGAGTTTTCAACCCCTGTTCTGTGCCTCATCAACCAGCCAGGAGGGACTGAGACAATTGTATGAGTAGAAACCCCTGAGAACCCAGCTTTGCACATAAGCATTTAATAGAAACTATATCTGCTGAAACCCACATCTGCCATCGATGCACAGCAGAGCTCAAATCACAATTACTTTTAACATTAACTGAAGACCGTAATTAGCTTTCCATTCCATTCAGCAGTAGTTATTCCTTTTCTTGAAAATATTTTATTTTAAATGGCATAGGATAATGGAATGCTGTATTAAATACTGGCATTGAGGTGGAGGAAGAGATTCATTTATTAATTCAATCGTATTTATTGAGTGCTTACCGTGTGCAGTGCACTGTACTAAACGCTTGAAAAGTACAATTCAGCAACAGATGGAGACAATCCCTACCAAACGACAGTCTCACAGTCCAGAAGGGGGAGACAGACAAAAAAACAAAACAAGTAGACAGGCAACAATTGCATCAAAATAGACAAATAGACTTATAGATATATACATATCATTAATAAAATAGAGTAATGAATACGTACAAATATATACAAGTGCTGTGGGGCAGGCAAGGGGGTAGAGCAGAGGGAGGGAGTAGGGGTGATGGGGAGAGGAGGAGGAGCCGAGGAAAAGGGAGGCTCAGTCTGGGAAGGCCTCATGGAGGAGGTGAGTTCACAATAGGGATTTGAAGAGGGGAAGATAGCTAGTTTGGCAGATGTGAGGAGGGAAGACATTTCACATCTTACAGGCTGTATTAAATATCGGCCAATAAATATTAAAGTGGAGGAAGGCATGTTTACAGTCCAATAAACTGTAAGAATTCTCATTTATCCTGAGCGTAGGAGAAAACCTGGGTTGATTGTACAGAGAAGAGTTGGGTGGGTAGAATAAGCCAAATGCAGGAGGGGAAGAACGGAGATGTGGACATCCATTTCACCTGCCTGATTTTCCCTCCAAACACGGCTTCCAAAACCACACCTTTCTCATGGCTGTTTTCATCTCTCTGTTCCTCAGAGTGTAGATGAGGGGGTTGAACATGGGGGCAATGGTGGTGCAAAACAGAGCAAACACCTTATCCTCGGGGAAGATCTGGACTAGCCAGAGGTAAATGAAGAGGGAGGGCAAGAAAAACAATGCCACCACGGTGATGTGGGAAGCGCAGGTGGAGAGGGCTTTGCAACGTCCTTCCAAAGAGCGGGTCCTTAGACTGGCTAAAATGGTGATGTAAGAGAAGACCAAGACTGCAAAAGTAACTAATACAATTGTCCCTGTATTGGCAAGGACTAAAAATCCAGTCACGGCAGTATCTGAGCAAGCCAATTCCAGGAGAGGGTAAACATCGCAGAAATAGTGATCAATCTTATTAGAGCCACAGAAGGGCAAAAAAATGACAAGGAGCCACTGGACCATGGAATGGAGAAATGCTCCTCTGCAGCACACTGCAACCACTGTAGCACACGGCTGCCTGTTCATGATGACCATATAGTGTAAGGGTTTGCAGATGGCAACATAGCGATCATAGGCCATCCCCACAAGAATGAAGATCTCAACCCCACCAAATAAGTGCACAGTGAAGAGTTGCATCATGCAGTGGCCGAAAGAGATGGTTTTCTTCTTAGACAGCAAATCTCTGACCAGTTTGGGAGTCACTGTGGAAGTGTAGCAGAGGCCCATGAGGGACAGGTGACAGAGGAAGAAGAACATGGGCTTCTTGTTGAGGGAACTACATCTGACGGTGATGAGGATGAGGAAATTCCCTAAGAGGATTGTAATGTAACAGGAGAGGAACAGCCCAAAGCAAAATATCTGCAAATTTTTGTCACTGGACAGACCTAAAAGAACAAATTCTGTCACATTGTTCCTATTTTCCATTCCGGGAATGAAGAATATTTACCTGAAATGATTGCAAAATAAAACATCGTAAATAACATTTAGAAAATTTCAGTGACCAGTTCATTCTACTTATAACTGAATATGACTTACAATTGTGTGTTGATATATATGAGAACACAAAGAGAAATTTTATATCTTTGCCTAATATGCAGCTCTTTCATTTCTAGTGAAATGGTAATTTTTTTATTAAGCACTTACCATGTGCCAGACATTGTGCTAAGTACCATAATGCAGGTTAATCAGATAAGTAAACAGTTCTTCTCCCATATACAGCTCACAATCGAAGAAATAGGGAGAGTGGGAATCCTATCCACATTTTACAGCTGAGAAAACTGTATTACAACAGATGTAGCCTGGAAAGAATGAGGTCCTGGGAGTCACAAGATTCGGATTCTAATTTCAGCTCTTCCACCTCCCTGTTGTGTGACCTTGTCTAAATTATTCAACATCTCTGTGTCTCAATTTCCTCAACTCTAAAATGGGTATTAAATCCTTCCTCCCTTCTACTTAACCTGAGAGCCCTAGATGGTACAGGGACTGTTCCTGGAATGATTTTCTTGTATTACCACAGCGCTTAGTGCAGTGCTTTGCATATTGTGTGGCCTTAACAAATACCACTATAAAAATAATAGTGATAATAATTATTTTGCATTGCATTCTTGTATATAGCACAAAGTGACTAACAAATGTCATTATATATCAAGTAATCATATTTATTGAATGCCTAATGTTTGCAGAGCACTGTACTAAGTTCTTAGGAGAGTGCAATATCACTGAATTGGTAGACACATTCACTGCCTGACTATTATCAATACCGTTATTAAGAGATTGAGTGGCTCAAGGTCACCCAGCAGTCCAGCAGTCCAGGGACAGATCTGGGACTAAAATCCAGGTCTCCCACCAGCAGTCCCATGATCGTCCCACTGAGTCATGGTGACCAACAACAAACATATTCCTCTAGAGATCATATCTGTCACATGATAAGGTTTCAAAATTCCAACAATCTGATTTCCTGTCTCTAATAAACCCCATGATTCACGGGATTCCTTTAAGGACCACCTGACTAGAAGCAAGCAATCACATGAAAGTGTTTATTGAGACATTTTTAAACCATCTTTGAGATCTTCCTAAAGAGAAACGGCTGATTAAAAAATGAGTTTTATCTGTCTCATGATAGTTCAGAAATAAGCTTGTGATTTAAATGAAGACCAAAATTTACAATCCATGCTCAACTTTCCAAAGAGAGTCATCCAATCTGAACCTAGGCCATACCAATCTGGCTTCCATTTTATACTAAAATGATGAGGAACCTGCACAAGAAAAGTCCAGGAACCAAAAGATGAGAAAACTCTCATGTTATAAAAGAGAACAAATAAACTTACCTGCTTGTTAATCTTCACGCAATGATGCATTTCTGTGTGCTTGGATCTTAATTCCAGGCATATGAACCAAAAGTTTTTTCAGAGCTGCATCAGGACAAAACTCAGATCTTAGTGGAAGTCCAACCTTTACAATGGATGGAGACAGTTTCTGAGAAACTGGAGTTTCTGAATCTTGAATCTTCTCCGGTTTCCCGAGAGTCAAATTTATTTCCTTGGGCTATCTGAGCCATGCAACCTCACCTACCTATGTCTGAGCTCAGAGGGGAACAAAAAAGGAAGGAAACACAACTGCAAAGTTTTCCCCCTTGACCCAGAAACCGCTTGGTGTAGAATTATCTTTGGGAAAAGCTTTGCCTAGAAGACCCAGCTAATAACACAAAACAGGTCCAGGGACTCTGCCAGCTCCCAAAGTCCCTGAAGTCTTCCTTATCAAAGGTGGAGGTGGAATAAATGCAGGAACTTTTCTTCATCAAGTTGAAACCAAGCTTGAGTAAAACAGATTAAATCAGATTATACCCTCTCAAATACTTATTCAGTTCATTTGCACTGACAGCCATCCATACCCCTTAGGCAGACAGAGATTAATGTGTACTATCATTTAAGAATTTAATGATTCATTTGTCCATCTTTTCATTTTATTTTTCATACAATTGGAATAATTAGAAATTATTCTATGCCAGTCACCTCAAATAGACTGTAGTATCTTCAAAGGCAGGGATCAAGTCTTTTACCTCTACTGTACCCTCTCAAGGGCTTAGGATTGTGCTCTGAATACAATCAGCACTCAATAATTACTATAGATCTATTGTTTCATGAGCCAGTTACAGAAAGCAAATGTATAACCTTAATGGTCCACATAAGGGGTAAGCATTTATACATTCTTTCACAGACAACTGTTTCATTCTACCAGTTGGCTACAAAATGATGCAGTTGTGAAAACATGAAAGAATGCACCAATCATATAGCTAAAGTGTCTTGTTTAAAGAAAAGCTAGCAAAAATCACTTTTGCTGTCTATTTTCAGCAGTTCATATTACATGTGCGTCCCTAGGTAGCACACGTTATTTACACAGTCTACATAATTTATTTAATTTTTAGCTTTTGCTCAATTCACGTATATGGATTTAAAAAATAGCAGGGAAATGAGTTAGAATTTCAGTTAAAATGATATTTAAACAATCAGCAGGAATGCATAGGTAATGCAGAGCTTTATGTAAGTTGCTCTAATAAGCAACTCAGGAACTTCATGTAATTTATATACCTCCATGATTCGCATTCTTTACACAATTCCTGTACCTAATGTGCCTACCGCATCTTAATTTCCATAACTTGAGAGTCTCCCATACACTGCTCTACTCCTCCGGCCCCCTCTGCTACTAGAGCCAGGACAGATTGTGGTGGGGAGGAGGCTGCAGGCACTCCGCGGGCCCAAGAACACTGCCCCGTTTTCCCCACTCTGGGAACCACAATGACCCCCATCACCTCTGGGTTCAGACTCGAGAGGCACAAATTACAGCCCGACAGCACCTTCCGTATGACTTTGGATCAGTCCCTTCAGTCCATAACAATAATAATAATAATAATTGTGGTATTTGGTAAGCACTGTGCTAAGTAAGCACTGGGGTAGATACAAGGTAATTGGGTTGGACATAGTCCCTGTCCCACATGGTGCTCAAAGTTGTAATCCTCTTTTTACAGATGAGGTAACTGAGGCACAGATAAGTTAAGTGACCTTCCAAGGTTAAACAGAAGACATGTGGCAGCTGGGATTAGAATACAGGACCCTGCTCCTTCCTACCTCACCTCGCTACTCTCCTATTACAACCCAGACTGCACACTTCCCTCCTCTAATGCTGACCTTTTCACTGTACCTCGACCTCATCTATCTTGCTGTCCAGCCCCTCACCCAAGTCCTGCCTCTGGCCTGTAATGCCCTCCTTCCTCAAATCCAACAGACAATAACTCTCCCCTTCTTCAAAGCCTTATTGAAGGCATATCTCCTCCAAGAGACCTTCTCTGACTAAGCCCCCTTTTCCTCTTCTCATACTCCCTTCTGCATCACCCGGACTTACTCCTTTTGTTCAACTCTGTTCACAACCCCTCAGCACCTAGGTACATATCTGTTATTTATATATTTATGTCTGTGTCCATCCCCTTGACTATAAACTCAATGTGGGCATGGAATGTGTCCGTTAGTTGTTGCATTGTACTCTCCCAAACATTTAATGCAGTGCACTGCCCATAGTAAGGGCTAAGTACAATTGAATGAATGAATGAATGAATGAATGAATGAACTGGGATTCAGAAGGACCTAGGTTTTAATCCTGTCTCTGCCACTTGCGGCTTTGTGACATTTGTGAAGACACTCAACTTCTCCGTGCCTCAACTACCTCATCTGTAAAAGGGGCATTAAGCCTATTAGCCCCATGTGGGACACAGAATGTGTCCAACCAGATTAGCTTGTAACTACTTCAGTACTTATGTACAGTGCCTAGCACATGATAAACACTTAACAAATCCCATTTTAATTAAAAAAACCTCTGACCCTAGCATCCCTCATCATGCTTCCAAAAATCAACTTGTAGGCAGTACCCTACTGATCGTTTGCCAAGTGAAAATTAGCTTCACATTATAACATATAACTGTAACAAAGATATCTGGACAGTCTCATGGGGATAGGTCCTTAATGCTCCTCTGACTTCTGCATCATATTGTTCAAACTCCATGAATATTCTCTCCAGTGTTCTGAAAGCTACTTCTCTTCCATTCTAGAAGGTTCACCATTTTTTCCCACTGATCAGCAGCCATCTCCCTATTCTTAGCTTCTTTCTCTTTCAAGTCCTAAATCCTCACATCACAATTTCAATTGCAGAAGAAGGTACCACCTAGAACACTGCCCTTTTTCTTTAAATGAAAGACATAATCTCAAATAAATCCCTTCATTAAGCAATTCCAGGCTTCCCCAATTACTTTAAACGATCTCAACCTGATAAACTATTCCCTTAGCAAAAGTTGTACACCAATAGATCGAGTGATGTGAATATGATTTTTTAATGTTATTTAAGTGCCTATTGTGTAACAAGCACTGTACCAACTGTTGGGGTATACACAAGATAACCATCTTGGACACAGTCTAGGTCTCACATGGGACTCAGAATTTCAATTCCCATTTTACAGGTGAGGTAGTTAAGGCACCAGAAAGAAGATGTGACTTGCCCAAGGTCACACAGCAGGCAAATGGCAGAGCAGGATTAGAATTCAAGTCCTCTGACTCCTAGACTCCTTCTCTTTCCACTAAGCAAGACTATTTCCCATTTAAAATCAAAATGCTATTCCCCCATGTTTGAAAAGAGCTTTCAAACCCCGCTTTGTGCCTCACCTACCGGTAAGGAGGAAGTGAGGCAGTTGTATGAGTCCAACCCACTGAGAACCCTGCTTTGTACATAAACATTTAATAGAAATTATATCTGCTAAAACCCACATCTGCCATCATGGCACAGCACACATCAAACACATAACTGCCTCTCCCTAGAAACTCACAGTTAATTTTAACATCAACTGAAGACCATAATTAACTTTCCATCTCACTGAGCAGGGATTGTTCCTTTTCCTGAAAATATCTTATTCTAAATAACATGGGATAATGGATGGCTGTATTGACATTAAGATGGGTGAAGGGAAGTTTACAGTCTGATAAACAGTTAGAATTCAGGTTTCCACTGTACCTATGAAGAAACTAGGTCTATTGTACGGAGAAGAGCTGGGTAGGTAGAGCAGGGCTATAAGAGGTGAAGGAGAAGTGAATATTTATTTCATCTGACCAATTTTCCCTCCAAATGTGGCTTCTAACACCACATCTTTCTCATGGCTGTTTTCATCTCTCTGTTCCTAAACATGTAGATGAGTGGGTTGAACATGTGGGCAATGATGGTGTAAAAGAGAGCAAACACCTTATCCTCGGGGAAGGTCTGGGCCGGCCGGAAGTAAATGAAGATGCAGGTCAAAAAAAAAACCAACAATGCCACCACAGTGATGTGGGAAGTGCAGGTGAAGAGGGCTTTATGACGTCCTTCTGAAGAGTGGTCCTCAGACTGAATGAAATGGTGACATAAGAGAAGACCAAGTCTATAAATGAGATCAATACAACAATCCCAGAATTGGCAAAAATTAAAAACCCAATTAAGTGAGTATCTGTGAAGGCCAGTTCCAGGAGAGGGTAAACATTGCAGAAATAGTGACTGAGCTTATTGGGTCCATAGAAGGGCAAAGAGATTGCTAGGAGCAACTGTATCATGGAATGGAGAAATCCAACTCCCCAGCAGATTGCCACCATTCTGTTGCATCTCTACTGGTTCACGACGATCAAATAGCACAAGGGCTTGTAGATAGCAACATAGTGATTGTAGGCCATCCCCACAAGGATGAAAGCTTCAATACTGCCAAAGAAATGCATGCCAAAGAGCTGCATCATGCAGACACTGAAGGAGATGGTTTTCTTTTCAGACAGCAGATCTCATACCAGTTTGGGAGTCACCATGGAAGTGTAGCAGACATCCATGAGGGAAACGTGGAAGTGGAGGAAGTACATGGGTTGCTTGAAATACATGGGGCTGCCTCTGATGGTGATGAGAATAAGAAAATTTCCTAAGAGGATTGCAATGTAACAGGAGAGAAGCAGTCCAGAGCAGAATATCTGCAAGTTTCTATCACTGGACAGACCTAAGGGAACAATTTATGTGACATTGTTTCTGTTATTTTCCATCCTGTGAATGAGGAGTACTTAATCTGTAATGATTACAAATGGAAATGCCATAAGTAGTATGCACAGTTGCAATAGTTTTTATTTTACATGATTTATGACCTAAACCTAATAACCAAACTGCAACAGATGACATATTGACAAAACTTGGAGCTTTCAAATCAAAATTTTCAAATCCTCCCTATTCAAAATCTCCGTCCTTCGAGTGATAACATTCTGCAAATTGAGCCCCATTAAAATCCTGTCCTTAGGAAAAAATACCGAAGAAATTAATGGCCAATGCCTTTCAGATGAATATAGAAGTCTAACGGGCCATACCTCATTCCATTAGTTACAGTCAGGTGAAACAAAACATTTTTGGCTCATATGAAGCTATTTCACATTTGAATTGGGGAAAAATTACATATTGACATATAATCATGTTCTGTGACTGTTAGACTTCAGAGTTGTTGACTTGTTTGGGATTCCTTTAAACCTTGCCTGATGGAACCAGAATGTCTTCGGAGACTGATCTGAGGGGAAAATCTAAGCAATTCTTGAAGCATCATTTTTTTTTTTTTTTACAATTCTCTTCATATGTCGCTGACTGATTTTGGACATGACAGAAAGAAAGAGGTGATTGATATTGTGTCAAGTACTTTAGGTTTTTTTTCTGATAACATCTGAGGATGGTGGACACAAGACACCATACTAACATAAAAAGGGGGTGATTCAAACCTCGAAAAGTGAATTTGGTCCTGATGACTTTCCCATCAAAAGATACAGTTTACAGAGATTCATCTACTGTGTTAAAATCAGAGCATGTATGTGACTTTGAAGGATCTTATGACAATTTCCCAGCAGATAAATGCTAGAATGAACAGAATTATATCCCTGGAGAACATATCTCTTATCCAGGAAAATGCACCAGTGCTTTACAGGGAAGTACTCAAAGACAAACCTCGATGTGGGCAGGGAATGTCACTTATGATTGTTGTATTGTATCTTCCCAAGCGCTTAGTACAGTGCTTTGCACACAGTAAGTGCTTAATAAATGAGATTGAGTGAATGAACAAAACCCTTTTTTATAGATAGACAATACCTAGAACTAGAAGACGAAAAGAATCAGTATAGCAAACATACTCCCCTACCGCCTTACTGAAGGACTTCTTGGTGTTTCTCTGGTCAGTTTACCAGTTCCTTTCTTGGTAACCATTAAAGGTTTTCAGGGCTACATAGAAGGCACTTCTGTATATTTCACTTGCTTAAAAAATTAAGTATTTACAACTTAGAAACTGGAGTTCCCGAGTATCAGGTAGCTTCTGGTTTTTGGGAGCGAGATTGGAAAAAGTCTCTCTGACATTTTCCTTCATCCAGTTGGGTCTGAGTACAGAAAATACCCAATGAGGCTAAGCCAATAGTTCCTGTCCTTGATTCCATTAAAGCTCAGAGCAGAAATCGTCTTGGGGCGATCTTTGCTGAGCAGACTCGGGATACTTAAAGGCACTTAGAGGTCCAGGGAATGACTTCCTGGGAAGACTCCAGGGAGGGAGTCTGGAAACGTGCCGCATCTCTATTGGTATTTGTTAAGCTCTTACTATGTGACTGTACTAAGCTGCATGTGGAAAGGGCTGTATAATGACCTGAAGCTGAATAGGTTCTTAGGTTATACAGTATGACAGCATAAGAAATCACCAAGATGAAGAAAGTTACTAAAGAAGCTGTCCCTGAATTGGCAGTGAGGTTCCCAAATACTGCACCTGTCAGCTCTGAACAGGTATTTGGGGATGACCGGGGTATGGCAATTCTTTAAACACCGTCTTCTCCCTTATCATCCACATGAACAGCAACACCTGAACAGTGGGTCTGAGCAGCTGTGTCAGAAAGGTCTGCCCAGGATCCTGTCAGTTCATGAGAATCCATATGGCACACAAAAGCATTGCCACATCTGAACACACCCTGGTTTGTTTGGAGGTGAATATAATACCTTTTGCCTGTGCGCCAAAGTCTTGAGAGTCCTATTCTGTCCATGTAAAATTCCTTTACTGGCTTTTATTGAATTGCCCCCACTACTCAAACGTTACTATTTTTTTCCTCCAAGTGCAGCTGCTGTGGGCAGAAAAGATGTCAGTTTATTGTTGTATTGTACTCTCCCAAGTGCCTGGTCCAGTGCTCTGGACAGTGCTTGGCACATAGTAAGTGCTTAACAAATACCAAAATTATTATTGTTATTATTAGTAAGCACTCAATAAATACAACTGACTGACTGACTGACTGACAGGTATATTTTACCCTAGGGCCAGCTGAGGTGCCCGTCACTCCTAAAGGACAGCAATAAACTCTTAGAAGCCAAAATGGCGTGAGTCTGCTGAGTCATTCTTTTTCATCTTCCTGAGTTCAGGAAGAACAGAAAAGCTGTTAGGTAGCACCAGGTTCTCTGCTGAACCAGCCCAAAAAACCCTCCATAAAATACTTGCAGGCATCAGAAGACTCAAGGGAATGAGTCTTTAAGGGACCTCAAACTGTCCAGCTATGAACTTTAGTGAATGAGTCTAATGAACTTGGTAACAGTTTCATCATCTGATGAAGAAAGATTACTTGCTTTTCGTTTCAGTTGCTTGCTTTCTAATTCAGGTAACCAAATCTCAACTACTTACATACTAAAAAAAATACAGAAGAGCCAACAGAAAGGCTAGCATGATGAGTTCTTCTCCTCATCTGCTCCAACTCATCCTTCCACTCTCTCTCTCTTTTTCTTAATGGTTTGAGTTAAGTGCTCACTATGTGCCAGACACTATACAAAGAACTGGGGTAGATACAAGATCATTAGGTAGGACACTGTCCATGTCCCACATGGGGCTCACAGTCTTAAACTCTGTTTTATATATGAGGTAACTGAGACACAGAGAAATGAAATGACTTGCCTAAGGTCACACAGCAGACAAGTGGAAGAGTCAGGATTAGAACCCAGGCATGTGCTCTTTCTACTAGGCAACACTGCTTCTCTTCTTTCTTCTCCCTTCTAGCTCCCTTCATATTTACCTATATTGTTGCTGCTTTCTACTAATTATTTCCTTCCTTCTTGCCTCATCTCAGCCGCCCCTCAAGTCCTCTTGATCTAGTGGTCCCCTAAACTCTTCGCAGAGGTGCTTGTTCACACTGAGAGAGCCAAACAACTCATTCACTAAACTGAAATCAGATTCTCAGTGGCCACGTTAACTTGAGAGGTCTGATGGGCTTGGATTGTGAAACCCCTGAGGTACAGGGTCAGGGTCTAATTCCCATCTGCGGATTTTCTCCCAGATTTTAATACAGTGGCCCACATACAATGAGTACTTAACAAATGCTGTTACTGCTACTGTAAACCATTCATTTGATTTCAAATGTTAGGGTGAGTCAGTTTCTTGTTGCAAATGTATCTGTTCTGGTCGTAGTCCCTTGATAATGTTGTGTAGTTGATGACCGTGGCATGATTCCATCATGGAACATCCCATAAAGGCAGGAAAGTGCTTTTTCATTGATTAATCTCTATATACAAGTCTCCATTATTGCCTAATACTATACACATGTGGCTGGTTACTGAGTGATGCTTGAATATATTTTGGATATTTGTGGACTGCCATAGGCTTACATTGTAATGGGTTTGGGGTTTAAAGTTAAAAAGGACCATTATTTTAGCCTAAACCTAAACATTAGTTATAATCTAAACCTGGGACTAATCACACAGTGTGTAGAGCTAGAGAGAGAGAGGGGGAGGGAAAGGGGGAGAGAGAGGAGAAAGAGAAGGAAGAAGAGAGAGAGAAAGAGAAAATGTATTGGTTCAAAGGTAGCACACTCACCTATTATATTGTTATACTGTACTTTCCCAAACTCTTAGTACAGTTCTCTGCACATGATAAAGCACTCAATAAATATGATTGATTCCTGGGGTCAGAAAATATATAAATACAAATGTTTATAGTAGAGAAATAGTAAAGAATAAATTATCTGCTTCCAATTACAATAATAACAATAATTCATTGTTTAGTAGGTGTCCAATGCACTGCTAAGTGCAGGGGTAGAGACAAGATAATCAGATGGACATAGTCCCTGTTCTAGGCAGGGATCACTGTCTATGGGATTGGGAAATAGGTTTCTGATTCCTCTTCTCAGATGGGGAAAGTGAGGCCAAGAGCAGTTAAGCGACTCACGGAAAGACACTCAGGTTAATGTTGAAGCTGGAATTTGAACCTGGGTCTCCTAACTCTGAGTCCCATCCTTCTTTCAATGTGGTTATACAATTAGATTAATGGGTTCCAGTCTTGATATTTTCCAGGTAAGGCCTATGTCCTTTCATCCAGTGCGGGGGAATAAAATCACCCAGTCTCGTGAATATTAAAGGCAAAATAGAAACAGAAAGCAAACAACTGTCCTCAAATAATTTCTTTCAAGATTAGTTTTCATATGAATTCATGTTGGGATTTGCAAGCTTTAGCATATTAACAAAAATAATTAATTATGGTACTTGTTAAGCACTTAGTCTGTCCCAGGCACTGTATTTAGCTCTGTATACTAGTCTCAAATTTATGGAGCCAGTGTCAGAGGTCTGAGGGAGGAATTATATTAAATGCAGGAAGTGCAGATGCAAAATATGCAGAGCAAATGAATTTTTAAGTTCTGAATATATTTGAAAGTTATTTGCAAAGGCAATTTACTGTCTTACTGAGAGGAACCATGATGCCACAAACACATTGAAATGAATCACATGAAACACCTGGTTTTATTTTTTTATTACCATATTATGACTGTTTGAGGAGCCATTGCACATGCAAATCACTACCATTGAAAATTGTTCTCGAGGGACATGAAGAGTTTCACGATCTTGAAGATTTTGGAAGAAGAGTAGCCTTGGAGGAATCCCACCATAGAATGGTTGATAGCTATGTGTTGTTAACCCTGCCACAGAGAGACCAGACATGCTGATGATCATTTGATCTGCATGATATTAAGGATCATGTCTACCAACTCTGTGCTATTGTACTACCCCAAGCAATTAGTACAGTGCTCTACACACTGTACGCACTTAACAAATACAACTGATTGATTGGTACTAGAAGGGGGCCTGGAAATACAACATGTGGGTATGCTAACATGGACTAATGTGTGCATAAAACACATGCCACGTAACACATTCGTAATGCCACGTTATAGTGTACAGAAAACATAAGAAATGGAAGTCAAATTTATGCATTTATTTTCTTTCTGATAACTTTCCTACACAATACCTTTCTCCTGGCATTTTTCATCGTGGTGTAACCCAGCATTCTTTCATTCATTCTCTCAATCGTATTCATTGAGCGCTTACTGTGTGCAGAGCACTGAACTAAGCGCTAGGGAAGTACAAATTGGCAACATTTGGAGATGGTCCGTACCCAACAGCGGGCTCACAGTCTAGAAGGGGAAGACAGACAACAAAACAAAACATATTAAAAAAAATAAAATAATTGGAATAGTAAATACATACAAGTAAAGTAGAGTAATAAATATGTACAAACATATATACAGGTGCTGTGGGGGGAAGAGGTAGGGCGGGGGTGATGGGGAGGGGGAGGAGGAGTACAGGAAGGAGGGGGCTCAGTCTGGGAAGGCCTCCTGGAGGAGGTGTGCTCTCAGTAGGGCTTTAAAGGGAGAAAGAGAGCTAGCTTGGCGGATGTGCGGAGGGAGGACATTACAGGCCAGGGGGAGGATGTGGGCCGGGGGTAGACGGCGGAACAGGCTAGAACGAGGCAAATTGAGGAGCGGAGGGTGGGGGCTGGGTTGTAGAAGGAAAGAAGGGAGATAAGGTAGGAGGGGGCGAGGTGATGGAGAGCCTTGAAGCCGAGAGTGAGGAGTTTTTGCCTGATGAGTAGGTTGATTGGTAGCTACTGGAGATTTTTGAGGAGGAGAGTAACATACCCAGAGCGTGTCTGCACAAAGATGATCCGGGCAGCAGTGTGAAGTATAGATTGAACTGGGGAGAGACAGGAGGATTGGAGATCAGAGAGGAGGCTGATGCAGTAATCCAGTTGGGATAGGATCAGAGATTTAACGAGCAGGGTAGCGGTTTGGATGGAGAGGAAAGGGCGGATCTTGGCGATGTTGCAGAGGTGAGACTGGCAGGTTTAGGTGACGGATTGGATGTGAGGGATGAACGAGAGAACGGAGTCGAGGATGACACCAAGGTTGCGGGCTTGTGAGATGGGAAGGATGGTAGTGCCGTCAATAGTGATAGGAAAGTCAGGGAGAGGGCAGGGATTGGGAGGGAAGATAAGGAGTTCAGTCTTGGACATGTTGAGTTTTAGATGGCGGGCAGACATCCAGATGGAAATATCTTGAAGGCAGGAGGAGACACGAGCCTGAAGGGAGGGAGAGAGAGAAGGGGCAGAGATGTAGATTTGGGTGTCATCTGTGTAGAGACAATAGTTGAAGCCGTGGGAGCGAATGTAGATTTGGGTGTCATCTGTGTAGAGACAATAGTTGAAGCCGTGGGAGCGAATGAATTCACCAAGTGAGTGAGTGTAGATAGAGAACAGAAGGGGACCAAGAACTGACCCTTGAGGAACCCCTACAATAGGTGGAATAGGAGGGGGAGGAGGAGCCCACAAAAGAGAGTGAGAATGAATGGCTGGAGTGATAAGAGGAGAACCAGGAGAGGACAGAGTCTGTGAAGCCAAGATTGGATAACGTGTTGAGTGGAAGGGAGTGTTCCACAGTGTCAAAGGCAGCTCAGAGGTCGAGGAGGATTAGGATAGAGTAGGAGCCGTTGTATCTGGCAAGCAGGAGTAGGTCATTGGTGACCTTAGAGAGGGCAGTTTCCGTGGAATGTAGGGGATGGAAGCCAGATTGGAGGGGGTCGAGGAGAGAGTTGGCATTGAGGAATTCGAGGCAGCGCATGTAGACGACTTGTTCAAGGAGTTTGGAAGGGAATGGTGGGAGGGAGATAGGGAGATAAATAGAAGGGGAGGGGGGTAAAGCATGTAGATGAAGCGATTGAACATGAGGGCGATGATGGTGTAAAAGGGGGAAAAAGCTTTATCCTCACTGATGGAATTGGCCACGGAAATATAAGTAAAGATGAAAGGCAAGAAAAACATGTGTACCACAGTGATATGCGAACCACAGGTAGAGAGATATTTGTGCCGACCCTCTATGGAGTGTTTCATCAGGGCTGATAAAATGATGAAATAGGAAACAATCAAGGCAAAATGAGGTAATAGGGACAGAGCACTAGTGCTGGCAATAATTAAGACGTTGACAAAATAGGTCTCAGTGCAGGCGAGCTTCAGCAGAGGAAGCATGTCACAGAAATAGTGGTCAGTTTGATTGGGGCCTCAGAAAGTTAGCTGCACCATGATGAAAATCTGCATTTGATAGAATGCAGAAAATCCCCTAGCATGGCATGGTTTTCTTCAACCAGATAAGCATTTAAGGAAGGTGCTTGAAGTAGAAATAAAGGAGCAGAATTTCCAAGTTAAGCAGGATTGCTTCACCTGTTCACTGAAGACACTTATAAGAAGAAAGAACTGATGTCTCTAGGCTCAGGAAGGAACTGTATTCTTATCCTGGCTCTGCCACTGGATGTGTGTGATCTTGAGCAAGTCACTCAACTTCTCTGTGCCTCAGTTACATCACGTATAAAATGGAGATTAAGCCTGCTAGTCCCATGTGGGAGATAGACCGTGTCCAACTGGATTAGCTTGTATCTACCCCATTGTCCAAGTACACTGCCTGACACATAGTAAGCGCTTAACAAATACCATTTGAAAAAGGAAAAAAAGAAGAAACAGTCTTGACTCTACTACCACGCATCATGCTTGCAAAAATCATCTAGTAGACGGTACACTACTGATTGTCTACCTGGCAAGTGAGGGGCAAATTTACCTTCACATAATAACATAAAACTGCAAAGGAAATATCTAAACATTCTCATGGGGATAGTTCCTTAACGCTCCCCTTACGTCTACATAATGTTTTTCAAACTCCATGAACATGCACATTAATGTCTCCAGCATTCTGAAAGCTGTTTTCCCCAGCATTGATCTTCCATTCTAGTAGGTTTTCCATTTTATCTTATTTAATGGCAGCCATCTCCCTATTATGAGTTTCTTTTTCTTTTGACTCCTAAATCCTCACATCATAGTTTCAATTGCAGAAGATCTTATCACTGAGAACACTGCCCCCTTTCTTTAAATGAAAAAAATGATCTCAAATAAATCCGTTCCATTGAGCAATTCCAGGACTCCCCAACTTGTTTAAAAGACCTCAGCCTGATGAATTAGTACCTCAGTAATATTATGCAACAGTATTAGTGCACTAAGCATTGTAAAGATGATTTTTGATCATCTTTTTGAAATGCTTACTGTGTGCCAGGCACTGTACTAACTGCTGGGGTAGAAGTAAGATAATCATTTTAAACATAATCTAGATTCCACATGGGCCTCAGAGTTTCAATTTCCATTTTACAGATGAGGTAACTGAGGCACACTGAAAGAAGTTTAGTGTCTTGCCCAAGGTCACACAGCAGACAAGTGGCAGAAACAGCATTACAACACAAATTCTCTGTATACTAGATTTGTGCTCTTTCCACTAAGCACACTACTTCCCATTTAAAATCATAAAAGCTGCCACCTCCATGTCTGAAAAGAGCTTTCAACCCCGTTCTGTGCGTCATCTACCAGTAAGGCGGGACTAAGGCAATTGTATGAGTAGATCCCACTGAGAGCCCTGCTTTACACATAAACATTTAGTAGAAACTATATCTGTGAAAACCCACATCTGCCATTGCTGCAAACTGCACATCAAAGACATAACTCCCTCTCTCTAGAAGCTTACAATTAATTTTAACATCAACTGAAGACCGTAATTAGCTTTCCATCCCATTAAGCAGGAGTTATTCCTTTACTTGAAGATATTTTATTTGAAATGGCATAGGACAATAGATGGCTGTATTAAATATAGGCACTGAGGTGGCAGAAGGGATGATTATGGTCTTATAAGCAGTAAGAATTCTCGTTTCCCCTAGCTTAGGAGAAAACCTGGGTTGATTGTACAGGGATTAGTTGGGTGGACAGAATAAGACAGATACAGGAGGGGAAGACATGAGATATGGACATTCATTTCACCTGCTTGATTTTCACTCCAAATGTGGCTTCCAACACGATAGCTTTCTCATGGCCGTTTTCATCTCTCTGTTCCTCAGAGTGTAGATGAGGGGGTTGAACATGGGGGCGATGATGGTGTAAAACAGAGCAAACAACTTATCCTCAGGGAAGGTCTGGGCTGGCCGGAGGTTAATGAAGATGGAGGACAAGAAAAACAATGTCACCATGGTGATGTGGGAAGCACGGGTGCAGAGGGCTTTGTGACAACCTTCCAAAGAGCAGGTACTCAGACTGGCTAAAATGGTGACATAAGAGAAGAACAGACTATAAATGAGAACAATGTAGCTGTCCCTGGATCGAGAGGACTAAAAATCCTATTATGTCAGTATCTGCACAAGCCAATTTCAGGAGAGGGTAAACATCGCAGAAATAGTGATCAATTTTACTGGGGCCACAGAAGGGCAAAAAATAACAAGGATCCACTGGATGATGAAATGGAGAAATCCTCCTCCCCAGCACACTGCAACCACTGTGGCACACCGCTGCTTGCTCATGACATCCACATAGTGCAAGGGTTTGCAGATTACAACATCATGATTGTAGGCCATCGTCACAAGGATAAATACCTCAATTCCACCAAATAAGTGCTTGGTAAAGAACTGCATCATGCAGTGCTGGAAGGAGATGTTTTTTTCTCAGATGGCAAATTTCTGGCCAATTTAGAAGTCACCGTAGAAGTGTAGCAGAGAACCATGAGGGACACGGGGCAGGGAAGAAGTACATGGGCTGTTTGATGAGGGAACTGCCTCTGACAGTGATGAGGATAATGAGATTCCCTAAAGACAGTTGCAAAGTAACAGAAGAGGAACAGCCCAAAACAGAATATCTGCAAATTCCTGTCCCTGGACAGACCTAAGATAACAAATTCCGTGATGTTCTTCCTATTTCCCATCTTAAGAATGAGGAATATTTACCTGAAATGATTGCAAAATGAAATATCATAAATAACATTTAGAGGATTGCAGTGACCAGTTCATTCTACTTATAACTGAATATTACTTACTTACTGTGTTGATGTATATGAGAACACTGCAAGAGAAATTTTATATCTTTTCTGGATATACATCCCTTTCATTTCTAGTGAGGTGATATTCTTTTATTACTTTTTTTATTCATTAAGTGCTCACCATGTACCAGGCATTTTGTTAAGTAGCAGAATACAGGCTGATTGGATAGGAAATAGTCCTTCTTCCATATAGGGCTCACAATCTAAGAAGTAGGGAGAGGGAAAACTTTATCCTCATTTTGCAGTGGAGAAAACTAAGGTACAAGAGAAGAAGCCTGGTGTAATGGAAAGAGCACAGGCCTGGGAGTCACCAGATATGGGTTCTAAATCCTGCTCTTCCAAATGCCTGCTGTGTGACCTTGACGACCTCATTTAATGTCTCTACCTCAGTTTCCCCATATTTAAAATGGGGATTAAATTCTATTTCACTCCTACTTAGACTCAGTGCCCCCATTTTTTAATGTTATTTATAAAGTGCTTACTATTTGCTAGGCACAGTTCTAAGCACTGGGATAGGTACACTGAGTAGAGAAGCAGCATTGCGCAGTAGAAAGAGCCTGGGCTTTGGAGACAGAGGTCACGGGTTCAAATCCTGGCTCCACCATCTGTCCGCTGTGTGACTTTGGGCAAGTCACTTCACTTCTCTGGGCCTCAGTTACCTCATCTGTAAAATTGGGATGAAGACTGTGAGCCCCCCGTGGGACAACCTGATCACCTTGTAACCTCCCCAGCGCTTAGAACATTGCTTTGTACATAGTTAGCTGTTAATAAATGCCATTACTATTATTACTATTGCTAGCTAATCAGGTTGTACAGGGTGTGTGTATCACATGTTGACATGCTGAAGCAGCCTGGTTTAGTGGAAAGAGGACGGGGCTGGGAGTCAGAGGTCGGGTGTTCTAATCCCGGGTCTGCCATTTGTCAGCTGTGTGACTTTGGACAATTTACTTAACTTCTCTGTGCCTCAGTTACCTCATCTGTAAAATGGGGATTAAGACTGTGGGCCACACATGGTACAACCTGATTCTTTGTATCTACTCCAGTGTTTATAACAGTGCTTGGCACATAGTAAGTGCTTAACAAATGCCATAATTATCATTATTATTATTTTACATGATTTGCCCAAGGTCAAGCAGCAGACAAGTGATGGAGACAGGATTAGAACCCTGGTCCTTCTGACTTTCAGACCCATCCTTTATCCACTAGGTCACACCGCTTGTCTGCACTGATTGTCTTTTATCTATCCTAATGCTTAGTATAGTGCTTAGCACATAGGACTTAACAAATCCCATAATAAAAATATAACAAAAATAATTATCCTGAGTTTACTTTTGTGTATAACACAGAGTACATGCTTAACAGATACAATAACCATTATAAAACAAGCAATCAATCCTATTTATTGAGGGCTTACTATGTGCAGAGCACAGTACTAAGCACATTGGAGAGTACAATATAACCGAGTCGATGCACACATTGCCTGCCCTATTATTAATAATATCATTATTAAGAGTTTGAGTGTCTTGTCCAAGATCACCCAGCAGTCCAGGAGCAGAGCAGAAACTAATAACGAGAATAATAATAATAATTATGGTATGTTTTACACACTTGCCATATGCCAAGCACTGTTATAAGATCTGGAGTAAATACAAGTTAATGAGGTTGGACATAGTCTCTGTCCCACACACTCTTAATCCCCATTTTTGACATGAGATATCTGAGGTACAGAGAAGTGAAGTGACTTGCCCAAGGTCATACAGCAGCTATGTGGTGGAGCCGGTATTAGAACCCAGTCCCTTCTGCCTCCCAAGCCTGTGCTCTGTCCACTAGGCCATGCTGCTTCCCATATCCAGGTCTCTCACTCCCAGTCTTTCATTCATTCAATTGTATTTATTGAATTATCTACTGTATTATTATTATCTACTGTATGCAGAGCACTGTACTAAGCTCTTTCCACTGGGCTATAGTTCCCAGCAATACATATATTCCTCTAGAGATTATATCTGTCGCATGAGGATGTTTCAGAATTCAAACGATCCAATTTCCTTTTTATAATAAATTCCACTCTCCTTTGAATCTAGGCCTTATCATGGCAGTAGAGTTTTTGTATGTTGATGAAGCTTAGAGCTTAGAGCAAGAGAGCTATTCTCTCAGCAGGATTACCCATACTGGAAAGGTCTATGCCAAAGTATCAGACGAAGTTGATTCACCTGTGCTGGGCAGCAGTGGCACGGGAAAAAGGGCAATAGAAAAGGTGTAGTGGTAATGCCCCGATCTGCTTCTTAATATACATTCCTAGAATGCTGACTCCTCCCTATGGGCGAGCGGGCCATTTTCCCAGGATGTCTATCTGATTGGGAACAGTTCCCACTCCGCTACCTTGTAGTGCAGCCTTGCTGTGGGTTGCTTATACCAAACCCCCTCGTACCAGTTCAGCCCTCCCTGTGTTCCCAGGATGTAGCTATAAATACCTGATAGCAAGTTCTGCTCTAACATAGTCTGCGGCGGCTATATAAACTTCGCCCATAGATTCAGGGGGCTTGTGGTGTGCTGTTCGGGGTCCTGCTGCCACCCAGAGCCGGTCTGTGAGTATACCTCCCCAAAATAAACCTCTATAAACCTCTATCCCCTTCTAGACTGTGAGCCCATTGTTGGATAGGGACCTTCTCTATATGTTGCCAATTTGTACTTTCCAAGCGCTTAGGTCAGTACTCTGCACACTGTAAGGGCTCAATAAATACGAATGAATGAATAGAACTCAGCAAACCGGCGTGGTCTGCCTCCTTTTCAGAATTCCTGGGCCGTCCTGTTACGCAGGGATGACATCAGGAGGGATTTGCCGGAACAATTTGGTGTTGCCAGCGGGATTCTGAGGAAGGAGGTATGGGGAAGGGAACCGTGGCAGGGGAAATCTCGGGGTGGCCCTGGAAAAGGGGGGCGGCGGCGGTAGCCTGGCCTCTCCTGTGGGCTGCCCCCTTGACAACCGAAGCACAATTAAGGGCAGAAGCCCTCCTCCAGAGTCTGGAGGATAAATTACCCCGGGAATGGGGTTTATTCATTTAATCGTATTTATTGAGCACTTACTGTGGGCAGAGCACTGTACTAAGCGCTTGGGATGCCCGGACCTCCACTACACTATTGGCCTCTGGGCTGTCGAACCACCTGGAAGAGCAGAGGAAGGAGATGGAGGAACAGGGACAGAGATTGGGACATTTTGCCTGCCAGTTGTGTGAAACTGGGAGCGATGAATGCCCTGGCAACAAGTGCGTACCATTATCTCCTGACTGAAGTGGACCGTGAAACATGGAGATCCTGGGAGAAGGGGAAGGATAGTGATGAAGCTGAGGGCAACGGGGCAGAGGTGGAAGACCCTAGGGGGTTGACCCCATTGCGACGCCTCCCCTAGGAGCTAGGCCAAGGTCTCCCCCAAGTGTGGGCCCTGGTGGGTGACCGAAGGTCTCACTTAGAGCTGGTGATTTACCAGTTCCGCACTAGCAAGCAGCGCGTTTTAGCTGTAGTAGACACAGGGGTGGAGTGCGCCCTCATCTGCGGTAACATCTCCCACTTTCAGGGGCTCATAACGGCTATCGACGTATATGGTGGGACTGCTATCAGGGTTAAAGTGGAGATGTTGACCCTCAAGATCGGCCACCTAGCCTTGGCATCATATCAGGTGTACATCTCCCCCATAGCGGAGTATATTCTGGGGGTGGACATACTACTGTTAAGGCATGGGAGTAGGAAATTTAACAAATTTGCCTTCAGGGTCAGTGCTATCAGTTAGGAAGATCAAAGGAAATGCCTTTGAGAGAAGGCACCTCCCTCTAGCGAAGGTTTAACTCCCTCAAGTGAATGATTGTCCTCTCCAATCTATGGTCCCTCCCTTTAGAAACTAATTGGGAGTAAATTTGCCAGGGTGCTCCCAGCCTAGAAATAACTGTAGAGGTGGTGATTTAAGCATGATTTCTGAAATTCTACTGCAGTTAATCTTGCTAAATTGGTAAAACTGGTATTGATAATTAACCTGGAGTTGTCCTCTCCTTAAGTGAATTTCAAGACGTAACTAAAATAGAGTTAGGCTGAGAAACTTTGTCAGCCATTGATTTTAGGGAGTCTGATAACGGGAAAACTGCACACAGAGTTCACATTTAATTGCTAAATATTACAAGTAGAATGTATAAAAAATGGGTTTAGTTGTTCATCCTTGTTTATTAAATTGGTTCAGGTGGTCTTTAATATAAAATTTCCATTATGTTAAGGTAACAATATAAGTTCTGTGTGATGTCTCTGAGATAGCCTAGCTAAGGGGACTAAAAGCAGGTGTATGTTACTCAGTATCATACATATGTACAGATCTGGATGTCTACTTTGTCTTTACAGTTTTCCTTTTAAGGGACTGGGAAGGTTTAGCCATCATATCCCCAGGATTTGGAAAGCAACAGAAGGATAATAATAGGAAAGATTGTTACATTGTTATCAATACTTCTAAGAATGTGTTAAGAACAATTGTTAAATGTTATTAGGAAAGCTATGATTTCAAACTTTATACACTGTATCTGGCTATATGCTGCTCCTGGGTACTTGTCTGCCTCACAATGTTATGGTTAGGTTTGCCTGACTTCCAGACATGTCCAGCAAAGGAACCATCATTGAGTGGCCTCCTCATCCCCCGAAAGGTCAGGAATTCGCCTAGACCTATGACACAGAAGTACAGGATTGCTTTCTTACATTACCCATAGGGAAGTCCTCTAAGCAGCGTTGCATTTAGGCATCGCCCTTGCGCAAGATCATTGTACTCAAGGAGAGAGGGTTAAGGTTAGTAAGAGAAGCTGCAGGGTCGTTCTTTCCTCTGCTCATCTCTAGTCTCATTCCAGATTTGCACCAGGCCATGTGCGGATGTCATGTTTTTCTCTTACAAGGCTCTGTTCGGGCAACTCCCCATGAAGAGCAGTGATCCATGACCTGAGCGAACCTCCCTGCTAAAGAGGAGAATGATGGTTGAACGAAATTGTATGTGTATGAAGGGTTAGAGGAAGTGTATGTGAAGGAGAAAGAGAAGAGGCCCAGGGAATTCGAGACGCCCTCGACGTGTTTTCAAATCTTGAAATGAGCCTGCGGTGACCTCTGCATCGCCTAGGGTTAAAGGGGGGAAATGTTGGAGAAAAAAATCGTACGAGCCTCAGCCAATCCCTGAGCCCTAATTTGCTTATCCACACGATAAAATGCTGAACCGGGATTCGGTAAAGATTCGCTAAACCCCGAGGTACCCTAGCGAGTCTCAGCCAATCCCTTAAATCTTGTTTATCTCCCAGCCCATGAATAGAGCAAGTTACCTTGAATGAAACTCAAACTTTGCGGTCGAGGGGGCATCAATAATTAGATGCAAATGGGAAATTCCACCTTCTTTTATGAATATGAGAACCTGCAGGCAGGACTTCCTGAAGTCAATCAATCAATCAATCAATCAATCAATCGTATTTATTGAGCTCTTACTGTGTGCAGAGCACTGTACTAAGCACTTGGGAAGTACAAGTTGGCAACATATAGAGACAGTCCCTACCCAACCGTGGGCTCATGGTCTAGAAGGGGGAGACAGAGAACAAAACCAAACATATTAACAAAATAAAATAAATAGCATATATATGTACAAGTAAAATAAATAAATAGAGTAATAAATAAGTACAAACATATATCCATATATACAGGTGCTGTGGGGAAGGGAAGGAGGTAAGGCGGGGGGATGAAGAGGGGGAGGAGAGGGAGAGGAAGGAGAAGGCTCAGTCTGGGAAGACCTCCTGGAGGAGGTGAGCTCTCAGTAGGGCCTTGAAGGGAAGTCTCCATTGGCACCATGGCAACCCGCCAATCACTAACCCCAGCGAAGGATCGAGGTTCACCCTAAAGCTATAACCCTTTAAAAAGCGTCTTTCTCCTGGTGAGCCCTATTAGGGTTAACCTCGAGACTGGTCATGCCTGTCTGCTCTATGTCAGTGTAACTTTTCTTTCTCTTTTGCGCCAAGTAGGACTACCTCCCACTGGGGCCACGAACCTTGTCTAGAGACAGACGTATGATCCGGGAATGTGAGAGAAATTTCCCTAACAGTTTGGCGTCCACTAAGGGACTATGAAAACCAGACTTGTCGCGAGCCCCGTCGGTGAACTCAAAGCCTGTTTAATGCGTCGCTCATTGTCGGCCTCCACAAGATCTGGATGGGGCGAATATGCGTCACTGCAGCTTCAGGGCAGCTGGCAACAATGGCTCACCTGTGTTGGGAACAAGCAGTGGACCCCACCGCCTGTCTGAACACGTTGCCTTGGGTCTGGCGTCGGCTGGACCCCCATGGACTGTGCACCAGCTTGTATGAGCGGGGCGGGAAGGGAAGAGTGTAATGGAATGTCCCGGCCCCGGCCTGCTCTTCCGTGCTCTGCTTCTTAGTATATGTTCCTAGAATGCTGTCTCATCCCTCTGGGCGAGCGGGCCATTCTCCCAGGATGTCTATCTAATTGGGAACAATTCCGACTCTGCAACCTCGTAGTGTAGCTTTGTTGTGGGTTGCTTATACGAAGCCCCTCGTACCAGTTATTCCTCCCTGTGTTCCCAGGATGTAGCTACAAACAACTAATAACGAGATCACAGTCTGCAGCAGCTATATAACATCCCCCCCATCCCAACATAGTGTTGTGGGGTTGTGGTGTGCTGTTCGGGGCCCTGCCACCACCCAGAGCCGATCTGTGAGTACACTGTCCCAAAATTAACCTCTATAACCCATTAAACTGGCGTGGTCTGCCTCCTTCTTCGGAATTCCTGGGCCATCCCGTTACGCAGGGACAGCAACGGGTGGGATTTGCCAGAACAAAAGGACTTCCATATTTTTGACCAAGAAAATGCTATGGACTATATACCAGAACAAGTACAGAGGAAAATGGGATGTTCTGGAGAAGACGTGCCCAAGGAGTCACCATGTGTCAGAAATGATTCAAAGGCATTCGACAACAATATAGCCCATCAGTCACGGGTTTCCTCTAAGGACCACCTGATTAAAACCAAGAAACCACATGATGGTGTCTATTCAGATATTTTTTAAGCAGTCCTGGAGATCTGCCAAAGGGGAAACGGTGGGCTAAAAAAATGAATTTTATCTGTCTCACAATATTTCAGAATTAAGATTGTGATTTTTGGTGAAGGCCAAAATTCACAATCCATGCTCAATTTTCCAAGGATAGTCAGGCAATACTAACCTTGGTCATTGCAATCTGGCTTCCTTTTTATATTAAAAAGACTAGGAACCTGCATGGAAAAGTCCATGAATAAAATCATGAGAACTGAGAAATTAAGAGAAAACTCTGTTGTTATAGAAAAATAAAATAAATAATCTTACCCCTTCGCCAGTCTTCCCACATTGATGCATTTCTGTGGGCTTGGCTCTTTATAAAGAAAACGCTTTTCAGAGATGCATCAAGACAGAACTCAAGTCTCAATGAAAGTACAACCTTCACATTGGATGGAGGCAGTTTCCAAAAAACTGGTGTTTCTGAATCCGAGTCATCTCTGGTTTCCCGAGAGTCAAATTCATTTCCCTGGTGCTGTCTGAGACGTGCAACCTCATTGACCAATGTCTGAACTCAGTGGGAAAAAAATAAAAGACAGCTCCAAAGTTTTCCCCCTTGACCAATCAAATGCTTGGTGCAGAGATATCTTTGGGAACAGTTTTGCCTAGAAGACTCAGCTGTTAAAGCAAAGCATTTTAAAGGTACAGGGACTCTGCCAGCTCCCAAAGTCCCTGAAGATCTTCCTTATCAGAGATGGTGGTGGAACAAATCCAGGAACTTTTCTTTGTCATGTTGAAAACAAATTTGAGTACAGCTTCGTAGTCACTGCTATGAATTCTATGACTTTGCCCATATTTTCGATTATAATTTAACCACTTGCTGATTATTTTCTTCTCCCGTTTATGCCCTCTCAAACACCCAGTCAGTTCATTTTCACTCACAGCCAGCCATACAACTTGGACACTTTTAAAGAACTTATTGATTCATTTAACCATCTTTCCATTTTATTTTTCATCCAATTGGAAGTTATTCTGTACCTCTTACTGCCAGTAGATTGTAAATCCTTGAGGCCAGGGATTATGTCTTTTATCTTTATTATACTCCCTCAAATGCTTTGGTTTGTACTCTGCATACAGTCAATGCTCAGTATATAGTTAGAATGATTGCTTTATGAGCCAGTTACAGAAAGCATACAATAACCCTAAAGGTCAACATAAAGATAAATGTTCACTAACCTTTAAATTTCAAAATATTTCATTATACTAGTTTGCTACAGAATTATGCAGTTATGAAAACATTGAAGAAACTCACAAATCATCTGGTAAAAATGGCTTTTGGAAATAATTAATTATGCATCATTCACGAGCATTGAAACACAGGTTTACCTATTTCTAAATCATGGCAAACTCTTTCCAAGTGGTCTTTAAATTTTTTCAGAATCAAAGAATCAAATGGCAATTTACTCATGGAGTTCGTGTCTCCTTCCAGAGCACAACCCACCCCAGCATGTGGAAAGAAGAGCAATTCATAAACACACAGACCAGCTGTGAGTGGAGAAGGTCTCCTCCAGGAGGTCTTCCCTGAATAAGCGCTCTCTTCATTTACCTTCCCCACACTACCCTCTACAGAGACTCTGCACTTGGCTGTGTACCTCTTAAGAACTTTGGTTTTTACCCCAGCGCCCATCATTTCTAGAACACCTCCCTACACTCTAATATTTCCCCAGCTGTAATTTATTTTAATGTCTACCGTTTAATGTCTGTAAACGGTCAGCTTATTGTGGGCAGGGGTAATGTCTACCAATTCTGTTGTATTGTACTTTCCCAACTGCTTAGTAAAGTGCTCCAACCGCTTAGTACAGTGGTTTGCAAACAGTAAACGCTCAATAAATACTACTGAATGAAGCCCAGTGTGGGCAGGCATTGTCTCTTTTTATTGCTTTAGTATACTTTCTAAGTGCCTAGTAAAATGCTCTGCACACAGTAAGCACTGAATAAATGCAATTGAATGAAATGAATGAATGCTCCACACAATGCACAATAAACACTATTGATTGATTAACATCATCCATTCCTGAGCTCAAGTATTGTGGTACTATCACCCAGCACTGTTTTCCCAAAGGAATACTAATAATCATTATGTTTCATTCACTCATTCATTCACTCAATCATATTTATTGAGCACTTACTGTGTGCAGAGCGCTGTTCTAAGTGCTTGGGAAGTACAAGTTGGCAACATATAGAGACAGTCCCTACCCAACAGCGGGCTCACAGTCTAGAGGGGGGAGACAGACAACAAAACAAAACATATTAACAAAATAAAATAAATAGAATAAATATGTACAAATAAAATAAATGAATAGAGTAATAAATACATACAAACATATATACATATATACAGGTGCTGTGGGGAGGGGAAGGAGGTAAGGCAGGGGGGTGGGGAGGGGGGGAAGCGGGAGAGGAAGAACGGGGCTCAGTCTGGGAAGGCCTCCTGGAGGAGGTGAGTAGGGCTTTGAAGGGAGGAAGAGAGCTAGCTTGGCGGATGTGCGGAGGGAGGGCATTCCAGGCCAGGAGGATGACATGGGTCGGGGGTCGACGGTGGGACAGGCGAGAACGAGGCACAGTGAGGAGATTAGCGGCAGAGGAGCGGAGGGTGCGGGCTGGGCTGTAGAAGCAGAGAAGGGAGGTGAGGTAGGAGGGGGCGAGGTGATTGAGAGCCTTGAAGCCGAGAGTGAGGAGTTTTTGCCTGATGCGTAGGTTGATTGGCAGCCACTGGAGATTTTTGAGGAGGGGAGTAACATGCCCAGAGCGTTTCTGCACAAAGACGATCCGGGCAGCGGTATGAAGTATGGATTGAAGTGGGGAGAGATAGGAGGATGGGAGATCGTAGAGGAGGCTGATGCAGCAATCCAGTCCGGATAGGATGAGAGATTGAACGAGCAGGGTAGCAGTTTGGATGGAGAGGAAAGGGCGGTTCTTGGCAATGTTGTGGAGGTGAGACCAGCAGGTTTTGGTGACGGATTGGATGTGAGGGGTGAACGAGAGAACAGAGTCGAGGATGACACCAAGATTGCGGGCTTGTGAGAAGGGAAGGATGGTAGTGCCATTTACAGCGACAGAAAAGTCAGGGATAGGGCAGGGTTTGGGAGGGAAGACAAGGAATTCAGTCTTGGACATGTTGAGTTTTAGCTGGTGGGCAGACATTCAGACAGAGATGTCCTGAAGGCAGGAGGAGATGCGATCCTGGAGGGAGGGAGAGAGAGCCGGGGCAGAGATGTAGATTTGGGTGTCATCAGCTTACAGATGATAGTTGAAGCCGTGGGAGCAAATGAGTTCACCAAGGGAGTGAGTGTAGATCGAGAACAGAAGGGGAACAAGAACTGACCCTTCAGGAACCCCTACAGTAAGAGGATGGGAGGGGGAGGAAGAGCCCGCAAAAGAGACGGAGACTGAACGGCCGGAGAGGTAAGAGGAGAACCAGGAGAAGACCGAGTCTGTGAAGCCAAGGTTGGATAGCGTGTTGAGGGGAAGGGGGGTGGTCCACAGTGTCGAAGGCAGCTGAGAGGTCAAGGGGGATTAGGAAAGAGTATGGGCCGTTGGATTTGTCAAGCAGGAGGTCTTTGGTGATCTTTGAGAGGGCAGGTTCAGTGAAATGTAGGGGATGGAAGCCAGATTGGAGGGGGTCGAGGAAAGAGTTGGCATTGAGGAATTCGAGGCAGTGCGTGTAGACGACTCTTTTAAGGAGTTTGGAAACGAATGATAGAAGGTTGATAGGGTGATAACTAGAAGGTGAGGTGGGGTCAAGAGAGGGATTTTTTAGGATGAGAGAGATGCCGGCATGTTTGAAGTCAGAGGGGCAGGAACCAGTGGAGAGTGAGCGGTTGAAGATGGAAGTTACACAGAAGACATGTGGCAGAGCTGGGATGAGAATCCAGAACCTTCTGACTCCTAGGCCTGTGCTCTATTCATTAGAACATACTGCTTCCCTGTGTCTCCCTACTCCTCCAAAACCGCCAATCATTGCTCATCCATCTCCTCCTCAAACAGAAAGTCCTATCCATCTGCTTTAAGACACATCATCAGCTGCCTATTCCTACCTCACCTCGCTGATCTACTACATGCCAGCTGCAAATATTGCTCCACTTGCATCGGTGCACTTGAATCTATACTGGTTGAGGTACTAAAATAGCCCAGCCCCCACAGGTTTCATGTTAATGTCCTTACACTTTACCTTCTCCTCTGTATGCTGTTTTCTTTTTGTTTTTTTTTTTTTTGTTTTTAAGTCCCTCCTATCGTTCTATATTGTATGCTCTGCGTGCAGGTATCATGTCTATCGACTCGGTTGTACTGTGCACTTCCAAGCACTTAATACAGTGCCTTGCACACGGTAAGTGCTCAACTCATTAATTCGTTGTCATATTTATTGAGAGCTTACTATACGTAGAGAAGTGTAATAAGCTCTTGGGAGACTACAATATACCAAATAAAAGAAACATTCTCTGCCATTCCATTGACTGCATAAGTCAGGGTGGGCAAAGATGTCTCCAAGCAGAGTCACATTCAGAGCCTGCACTGCAATGTCGGGCTCTCCTCACCTCACACCGGTCCAGCCCGACCCAGTTCCCCTCGGCCCAGCCCTGTTCAGCCCGGCCCTGCCCAGATCTCTTTAGTTCTCTCCGGACCGGCTATAAGTGCAAACAATGCACTCAGCTCCAACTCTTTCCTTCTACAGCCCAGCCTCCTTCTACAGACCAGCCTGCACCCTCCACTCCACTGCCGCTGATCTCCTCACTGTTCTCGCCTGTCCCGCCGTCGACCCCCAGCCCACGTCATCCCCCTGGTCTGGAATGATCTCCCTCCGCACATCCGCCAAGCTAGCTCTCTTCCTCCCTTCAAAGCCCTACTGAGAGCTCACCTCCTCCAGGAGGCCTTCCCAGACTGAGACCCTCCTTCCTCTCCCCCTCGTCCCCCTCCCCATTACCTCCACTTTACCTCCTTCCCCTCTCCACAGCATCTGTATATATGTATATATGTTTGTGCGTATTTATTTATTTATTTATTTTATTTGTACATATTTATTCTATTTATTTTATTTTGTTAATATGTTTTGTTTTGTTCTCTGTCTCCCACTTCTAGGCTGTGAGCCCACCGTTGGGTAGGGACCACCTCTCTATGTTGCCAACTTGTACTTCCCAAGCGCCTAGTACAGTGCTCTGCACACAGTAAGTGCTCAATAAATACGATTGAATGAATTGAATGAATCTCTTCAGGGTGCCATCCTGTGCTCCCTAAGACAGCCTGGTTAAAGACTATAGCACAGTTATCTCCTGTGATCTCAACCCAATTTGAAATCTTGCCCAAATTCCAACCAGAGCCCTGGTTTGAGTTATAGTCCTAACTCTTGCGGTGTGGTCTAGTGGATAGAACATGGGCCCCACTCCAGTCCATGCTTCACTCTCCTGCCTAGATCATTTTTCTACAAGAAACGGGCAGGACCTTTTTCCCAACTTCTCAAGGAACTCCAGGGCTTGCCCATCCACTTCTGCATCAAACAAAAACTTCTCACCATTTGCTTTAAAGCACTCCATCACCTTGCACCCTCCTACCTCACCTCGCTACTGTCCTATTATAACCCAGCCCGCAAACGTCATTCCTCTAATGCTAACCTTCTCACTGCACCTCGATCTCATCTATCTCACCACCAACCCCTCACCCAAGTCCTGCCTTGGTCTGTAACACCCTCCCTCCTCAAGTCCAACAGACAATTACTCTCCTTCTCTTCAAAGCATTATTGAAGGCATATCTCCTCCAAAAAGCCTTCCCTGACTATGCTCCCCTTTTCTCTTCCCTTCTGCACTACCCTGACTTGCTCCCTTTGTTCATCTCCATTTCCAACCCTACTTAGGTATATATCTTTCATTTTAGTTATTTATACTAATGTCAGTGACCATCCCCTTGACTATAAACTCAATGAGGGCAGGGAATGTGTACGTTTATTGTTGTAGTGTACTCTTCCAAGACGTAATACAGTGCTCTGCCCACGTTAAGTACTCAATAAGTACAATTGAATGAATGAATGAACTGTGAGTCGGAAGGACCTGGGTTATAATCCTATCTCCACCATGTTCAGCTTTGTCACTTTTGTGAAGACACTCGACTTCTCCGTGCCTCAGTTACCTCATTCATAAAAGGGGCGTTTAAGCTTGTTAGCCCCATGTGGGAAACAGACTGTGTCCAACCAGATTAGCTTGTACCTACCCCAGTACTCAAGTACAATGCCTACTACATAGTAAGCACTTAACAAATACTGAGCCTAACACCCCTCATCATGCTTCCAAAAATCAACTTGTAGGTGGTACATGTCTGATTGTTTACCTGCCAAGTGAGGGAATATTAGCTTCACATTATAACATAAAATTGTAACAAAATATCTGGACAGTCTCATGGGGATAGTTCCTTAATGCTCCTCTGACTTCTGCATCAAATTGTTCAAACTCCATGGATATTGTCTCTAGTGTTCTGAAAGCTACTTTTCCCAGTATTTATCGTCCATTCTCGTAGGTTCACCATTTTTCCCCACTGATCAGCAGTAATCTCCCTATTTTTAGCTTCCTTCTCTTTCAAGTCCTAAATCCTCATATCACAGTTTCAATTGCAGAAGAAGGTACCACCTAGAACACTGCCCTCTTTCCTTAAATGACAAACATTATCTCAAATAAGTCCCTTCCATTAAGTAATTCCAGGCTTCCCCAACTGCTTTAAACGATCTCAACCTGGTGAATTATTCCCTTAGCAAATTTTATGCACCAATAGACCGAGCAATGTGAAGTTGATTTTTAATGCTATTTAAGTGTCTATTGTGTGCCAAACACTGTACTAAGTGCTGGGGTTCACACAAGATAATCAGGTTGGACGCAGTCTAGGTCCCACATGGGACTCAGAGTCTCAATTCCCATTTTACTGTTGAGGTAACTAAGGCACAAAGAAAGAAGATCGGTGACTTCCCCAATGTCACACAGCAGGCAAATGGCAGAGCAGGATCAGAAATAAAGTCTTCTGACTCCTAGACTCCTTCTCTTTCCATTAAGCAAGACTATTTCCCATTTAAAATCCTAAATGCCATTCCCCCACGTTTGAAAAGAGTTTTCAAACTACTCTCTGTGCCTCACCTACTGGCAAGGTATGAGTAGAACTCACTGAATCCCTACTTTATTCATAAGCATTTCATAGAAACTCTATCAGCTAAAACCCACATCTGCCATCACTGCACAGCACACATCAAAGACGTAACTCCAACTCCCTAGAAGCTTACAATTAATTTTAACATCAACTGAAGATGATAATTATCTTTCCATCTCATTGATCAGGAATTATTCTTTTTCCTAAAAATATTTTATTCTAAATGACATAGGGTAATGGACGGCTATATAGACATTCAGATAGAAGAAGAGAAGTTTATAGTCTGATAAACAGTTAGAATTCAGATTTCCACTGCACAGCACAGCTGGTGGAAATCTAGATATTCGACTGACCTCGTCCACTTCAGATTAGTCCTTCCGTGCTTTAACTCTGCCCTCTTCTCTGCCTAACAGAAATACTTCTACATTCATTCATTCATTCATTCATTCATATTTACTGAGGGCCTACTGTGTGCAGAGCACTGTACTAAGCACTTGGGAAGTATGAATCGGCAACCTGTAGAGACAGTCCCTACCCAAAAGTGCGTTCACAGTTTACAAGGCAGAGACAGACAACAAAACAAAACAAGTAGACAGGTGTAAATACCACCAGAATAAATGGAGTTATGGCTATATACACAGAATTAATAAAATCAATATTTTACATATTTACAAATACAATGAATAGAAAAATAAATATGTACAAACATACAAAGTGCTGTGGGGAGGGGAAGGGAGTAGGGAAGAGGGAGGGAGCGGGGGCGATGGGGAGGGGAGGAGGAGCAGAGGAAAAAGGGTTCAGTCTGGGAAGGCCTCCTGGAGGAGGTGAGCTCTCAGTAGGGCTTTGAAGGGAGGAAGAGAACTAGTTTGGTGGATGTGCGGAAGGAGAGCATTCCAGACCAGAGAAAGGACGTGGGCAAGGGGTCGACAGCAGGACAGGAGATAATGAGACACAGTGAGGAGGTTAGTAACAGAGGAGCGGAGTGTGCGGGCCGAGCTGTAGAAGAGAGAAGGGAGGTGAGGTAGGAGGGGACGAGATGATGGGGAGCTTTGAAGCCGAGTGAGGAGTTTTTGCTTGATTCGAAGATTGACAGGCAACCACTGGAGATTTTAGAGGAGGGGAGTGACATGTCCAGAGCGTTTCTGTACAGAGATAATCTGGGCAACAGAGTGAAGTATAGACTGAAGTGGGGAGAGGCAGGAGGATGGGATATCAGAAAGGAGATTAACGCAGAAATCCAGTCGGGATAGGATAAGAGATTGAACCAGTAAGGTAGATGTTTGGATGGAGAGGAAAAGGAGGATCTTGGCGATGTTGTGGAGGTGAGACGGGTAGGATTTGGTGACGGATTGTATGTGTGCGGTGAACAGAACCGAGTCAAGGATGACACCAAGGTTGAGGGCTTGTGATACGGGAATGATGGTAGTGCCGTGTACAGTGTCGGGAAAGTCAGGGAGATGACAGGGTTTGGGAGGGAAGATAAGGAGCTCAGTCTTGGACAAGTTGAGTTTTAGATAGTGGGCAGACATCCAGATGGAGATTTCCTTAAGGCAGCAGGATATACGAGCCTGGAGGGAAGACGAGAGAACAGGGGTGAAGATTTAGATTTGGGTATCATCAGCGTAGAGATAATAGTTGAAGCGAATGAGTTCACCAAGGGAGTGAGTATATAATAACAATAATAATAATAATAATAGCATTTATTAAGCGCTTACTATGTGCAAACCACTGTTCTAAGCGCTGGGGAGGTTACAAGGTGATTAGGTTGTCCTCCGGGGGTCTTACAGTCTTCATCCCCATTTTACATAGATAGAGATAGCATAGATAGAGAACATCTATCATCATTCATCTTCATCTCCATCTTCATCCTTATTGACACCCATGCCCATTGTCCTCACCAGTTATTCCAGATAATAGTAATAATTATAATATTTGGTAAGCGCTTACTACGTGTCAAGCAGATGCTTAACTCCCTCCTCAAACCCTCGGCCCTCTGCATCCCCCATGTCTCACACCCAAAGACCAGGCCACCTACTTTATTGTAATAACTGAAACCATCAAGCATGATCTCCCCAAAATCTTCCCTGCCCGTCCCAAATCCTTCCCCCTCATGATCCTTCTTCAACTCTCCCATCTTTCCCGACAGCATCTCAAAAGGAGGTCTCTTGCCTTCTTTCATGATCGACCCACTCCACATGTGCAGCTCGTTGCTGTGTAGGGACCATCTCTATATGTCGCCGACTTGTACTTACCACGCGCTTAATACATATTAAGCGCTCAATGAATGCTATTGAACATCCCTTCACACCTTTTCAAAACACTTGCCCCCCTCTCCTGCTCTATCCCTAGCTTCCAGGTTCAACTATTCGCTCTCCAGTGGCTTCTTTGCCACTGCCTTCAAAAGTACCCATGTCTCATCTATCCTAAAAAAATCTTTCTTGACCCCACGGCTCTTACAATTATCGCCCCAACTCCTTCCTTCCATTCCTCTCCAAAACCCTTGAGCGAGTGGTTTAGATCTGCTATCTCTAGTTCTTCTTCTCCAATTCTCTCTCCGTGACCCCCGCTCCAATCTAGCTTCCATCCTCTTCAGTCCACAGAAGTTTCCATCTCAAAGATCACCAGTGATGCCCTTCTTTCCAAACCCAATGACCTTTACTGCATCCTAATCCTCCTTGACCTCTCAGTACCTTTCAACACTGGCAACCTTCCCCTTCTGTAAACATTATCCAACCTCACCTTCACTAACACTATCCTCTCCTGGTTCTCTTAGCTCTCTGGCTGCTGATTCTCAATCTCTTTCATGGTCCACTCCACTGTCTCCCACCCCCTAATTGTTCGGGGTTCCGCAGGTGCAGTTCTGTGCCCTCTTCTATTTTCCATCTACACCCCCTACCTTGAAGAACTCATTAGCTCCCATGGCTTCAACTGCCACCTCTGTGCAGATGATTCCCAAATCTACATCTACAGTTCCAATCTCTTTCCCTCTCTGCAGTCTCACATTTCCTCCTGCCTTCAAGACATCTCTACTTGGTTATCCTGCTGTCGCCTCAAACAGACATCATCTTCCCAATCAACCTCTGTCCCTCCCCAGACTTTCCTATCCTTTTGTAGATGTCCACATAGTCTCTCATTTAACCCACATATTCAATCCATCGCTAGGCCTATGGCTAAGGTTAAAGTTATATTTCAGCCTACAGGTAGAGTTTCAGCTGGGGTAGCACTCAGGCTAAGGATAGGGTTAAGTTTAGGGGTAAGTCTAATGATAGTCTTAGGGCTAGGGTTAAGGTTAAGGTGATAGGGTTGGGGTTCGGGTTAAAGTTAGGGTCAGAGTTAGGGCAAGGGCTAGGGCTAGGGTTATGGAGAGGATTAGGTTTATTGTAAGATTTAGGATTAGGTCTAAGGCTAGTATTAGGCCTAGGGTTAGGGTTAGGACTGAGACTAAGGTTAGAGTAAGGGCTAGACCTATGGTTAAGGTTAGGTTTGGGTTCGTGATAGAGTTACTGCTAGGGCTAGGGTTACGGTTAGCACTAAGGATCATTCATTCATTCAATTATATTAATTAAGCGCTTATTGTGTGCATAGCACTATTCTATGTGCTTGGGAAAGTACAATACAACAATAAATCATGACAATCTCGACCACTGGCATAGGGGTAGGGTTATGTTTAGGTTTAGGGTTTAGAACAGTGCTTTGCACATAGTAAGCGCTTAACAAATACCATTATTATTATTCTTGGGGTCAGGGTTAGTGTTATGGTTAGGTTTAGGGCTAGGTTTAGGTTTTGGGGAAGCAGCGTGGCTCAGTGGAAAGAGCACGGGCTTTGGAGTCAGAGGTCGTGGGTTCAAATCCCATCTCCGCCACTTGTCAGCTGTGTGACGTTGGGCAAGTCACTTCACTTCTCTTGGCCTCAGTTCCCTCATCTGTAAAATGGGGATGAAGACTGTGAGCCCCTCGTGGGACAACCTGATTACCTTGTACCTACCCCAGAGCTTAGAACAGTGCTTTGCACATAGTAAGCGCTTAACAAATACCAACATTATTATTATTATTATTATTAGGGTTAGGGCTAACACTAGGGATGGATTTTAGGGTTTATGGTTAGGTTTAGGGTTAGGGTTAGGTGTAGGGTTAGGGTTAAGGTTTTGCTTAGGGTTAGCACTAGAGTTAGGGGTAGGAATAGGGTTAGCTTTAGGGTTAGGGTTAGTGTTAGGATCAGAATTTGGGGTGGTTTAGGGTTAGGGTGAGGATTAGTGTTAGGGTAGACTTTGAATCTTGGCCTAGGCATAGGATTAGGGTCAGAATTGGGACTAGGCCTTGGGCTAGGAGGAGGGTTACTGTTAGGTTTAGGTATAAGGTTAGGTTTACAGCTAGGGCTACGTTTAAGGTTAGTTTTAGGGTTAGGTTTAGGGTTAGGATTAGGATTAGAGTTAGAGTTAGTGATAGATTTCAACCTAGGCCTAGGGCTAGGTTTAGGATTAGGGTTAGTTTTAACGTTAGTTTTATGATGAGTTTTAGGGATAGGGTAAGGGTTAAAATTAGGTCTAGTGCTCTGGTAAGTGTTAGGGATAGGGATAGAGTTAGGGTTAGAGTTAGGGCTAGGAATATGGCGAGGAGTATTGCAGATTTCGAGTTAGGAAAAGGGTTAGTTTCAAGGTAAAGTTTAAGGATAAAGCTCAGATAAAGTTGTGGTTAGGGTTGGGCTTAAATTTAGGGTTAGGGCTCTGGGTACAGCAGCAATTAGGGCTGGGTTATGGTGAGAGTTACCGTTATTTTGGGATTAAGGTTATGATGAGATTTATTGTTAGATTTACAATTAGGGCTATGAATAGGCCCAGGTGCTGTGTTTGGGTTAGAATTATGGTCAGAGAGAAGGCTAGGTTAATGTTAGAGTTATTATTAGGATTAGGGTTAGGGTTAAGCCTAGGACTAGGGTGAGAATTAGGAATAGGGTTACTGCAAGGGTTAGGCTTATGGTTAGGGTTAGTGTTAGAGTCAGAGTTAGCACTAGGGCTAGGGATAAATTAGAGTAGAGTTAAATTTCAGGTTAATGTTACTGCTAGGTTTAGGGTCAGGGATAGGGTAGGATTAGGCTTAGATTTAGGTTTAGTGTTGGTTGTAGTCTTAAAGCTAGGACTAGGGCATTCAATGTAAATGCTAGGGTTAGGCCTAGATCTAGGTTTAGAATTGAGGTTAGAGATGATGTTAATGTTGGGATTAGTGTTAAGTGAGGTTTGGAGTTGGGGTTAAGGTTAGCACCAAGGCTATGGCTCATGTTAGGCATGCGGTTAGGTTTTGGATTATATTTAGGCTTAGTCCTCAGTCTAGGTTTGAAAGTAGTGTTCCGGTTAGCTTTTGGTTAGTGGTAGGCTTTAGGCTAGGCCTAGGACTAGGTTTAGGATTAGGACTAGGATTAGGGTTAGGGTTAGGCTAAAGGTAGGGTTAAGTTTAGGTCTTCGGTTAGGGCTAGGGTAAGGGTTATTGATAGGGTTTGGATTAGGGTTATTGTTAGGTTTAGAGTTAGGATTACGTTTAAGGTTAGAAGCAAGCAATAGTTTATTGCCTTGGAAGAGTTCCAAGGTGAATAGCATTTTCGAGTCTGGTAGAGCCCCCCCACACGGCCCCCGAGACATGTTTTCAAAGCTCGGGGATTTAGTGTACTGTAGAAGGGCAGGGGGCCCGAGGTTTCCTGGACTGTAAAAGGGGAGGGAGCTACAGTCCTCCTTGGACTCCAGGTTGGGAGGGAGCTGCACCCCTTCTGGGACTGTTGGAGGTGGTGGAAGCAGCAGCTCTCCTGGGATTGTAATGGAGGAGAGAGCTGCCCTTCTCTTGGAACTGGGGGAGGAGAGTGAACTGTAGTTCTCCACAGTTGCAGGAAGGGAGCTAGGCGTAGCTCTCCAGGGACTGAAGCTGCAGCGGGAGACCGGTTCTCCGGGAACTGTAGCTGCGGAGGGAGCAGTAACTCTCCTGGGAGCAGTAACTCTCCTGGGACTGTGTGAGGAGAGGGAGCCACATTTTCCCTGGGACTATGTGAAGGAAGGGAGTCACAGTTCTGGAACTGTAGGAGGGGAGGGAGTTGCAGTTATCTGGAGAATGTAGGAGAGGAGTCAGCTGCATCTCTCCTGGAACTGTAGGGTGGAAAAGGGAGTCACAACTCTCCTAGAGTTGTTGGAGTAGAGGGAACTGAAGCTTAGCTGGAACTGTAGGAGGAGAGGGAGCCGCAGCTACCCAGGTACAGTAGGAGAGGAGGGAGGCACAGTTCTGCCCAGACTGTTGTGGGGCTGGGAACTGTAATTTTTCTTGGAATGGAGCAGGACAGGGATCCAAAGGCCTCCCAGTACTGTAAAAGGGAAGAGAGTCACAGCTCTTCTGAGACTGTAGGAGAAGGAAACCCACTGTTCTGGGAGTGTGGAAGTGGAGGGAAACAGCTCTCCTGGATCAGTACAAAGGGGTGTAGGCACAGCCCTCTTGGCACTGTCGGAGGGGAGAGAGGTACAGCTTTCCTGGCACTCTTGGAGAAGAGGGAGCCACAGCTCTCCTGGGATCATAGGAGGGCATTCAGTCAATTGTATTTATTGATTGTTTACTGTGTGCAGAGCACTGCACTAAGCGCTTGGGAAAGTACAGTACAGCAATATAATAGACACATTCCCTGCCCTCATTGAGCTTACACTCTAGGGGGGAAACAGACACTCATATATATTAATAAAATTACAGATATGTGCATAGCTCTGTGGCTGGGAAGGAGGATTAATAAAGGGAGCAGGTCAGGACAACGTAGAAATGAAGAAATGAAGAAAATAAGTGTGGGGTCTGGCTATGAATGAGAAGAGAAGGAGTTGGGTTTTGGACTTGTGTAGTTGGAGGTGTCGGCGGGACTTAGTACACATGGTCTCTGTCCCAAGGAATTGGACAATATAGATGGGAGGAGGGACAGAAAATTCTCTTCCCGGGGAGGGGATGTCATACAGGATGACGTAGTACAAAAGGACCGCAGCATCGGTTGAGCACCGGTACACTACTCCAGAGTTCCCACAAGAGGGCAGCTGCCCTGATACCTCTGTCCCCGGCCGGCACGTCTGGATTCCCAGAGCCCCGCTGACATCCAAACAAAATCACACGACCAGCGAGAAGCAGCGAAGCCAGTGGGAAAGGGTGCAGGGCTCGGGAGTGGGAGACCTGGTAACCATGTCCCAGCTCTGTCACTTCTGCGCTGGTTGATCTTGGACTAAGCACTTTGGAATTCATCTGCCTTAGCATCCCTGCCGCGAAAACTGGGGATTATATAACTCTTCTCCCTATTCCACAGGATGCGAGTCCCGATGTGGGACGCAGGCTGCCTCTGTTCTGTTCGGAGAGTCCCACACTTGCTAATGACCAAGAATAATCTCTGAACCAACACCACTTTGATAATGCGGGTCCGATGGGGTACAGCCTAGCCACCCCCATCCTGCCAATCAGGCCTTTTGGCCAGGGGAGGGAAAGTGACGTGGCATCTAGGGGCACAGAGCCTTCTGGGAATTCTAGTCTGACTTTCGCTATTAAGAGCAGTCACCTCTGCCTACCGAGCTACCACTCCCAAGGAGCCCCTCGACAGGGCCCGCGGCCATTGGTTGGAGCGCGGAATCTGCGGTCGGCGGTTGTTTAGGCTGTTTTCCGCTGGAGAATGATAGTAATAAGGGGGTTTCCTAAGTACTTGCTACCCCTGCCCATGAGGTGTAGTGTAGAAAACACAGAGATCCCAGACTCGCTCCAAATGAGGCACCTTTAATCCCATTCCCTCCCGAGAGAGTTTACCACATAACCAATGGTGAGAACACTAAACAGCCCCACGTACAGAGGGCGGGCCGCTTAAACGGGCGAAGTTTTACACCATCCTTTCAGTGACCTGATCCTGCTCTGAGCAGGTCCAGGCAACTGCTCTTGGCCCTCCCCAAGATCCTCCCAAAGGACCGAGCCCTCATTAGTCTCCTCCCTGTCAATCGGATTCCTTCCTGTGTATCCCAGCCCAGGCACCAACCCAGCCATTCAGACTCTGTCATAGGGGTTTCAGTGGAAGCTCGAGGCCCAAAGACTTCTGGCAGTCATATTCCTTTTCTCGCTTTGACCAAAATACCATTCACGACGTGCCCCTCGACTGGGCTTGGGACGTTGCGCGGGAGCAGCGCAGTATCATAATAATAATAATAATAATAATAATAATAATAATAATAATAATAATAATAATAATAGCATTTATTAAGCGCCTACTATGTGGAAAGCACTGTTCTAAGCGCTGGGAAGGTTACAAGGTGATCGGGTTGTCCCACGGGGGGCTCACAATCTTAATCCCCATTTTACAGATGAGGCAACTGAGGCACCGAGAAGTGAAGTGACTTGCCCAAAGTCACACAGCTGACAATTGACAGAGCCGGGATTTGAACCCATGACCTCTGAACCCAAAGCCCATGCTTTTTCCACTGAGCCACGCTGCTTCTCTGAAGCAGAAGTCACCTGAGGCCGATATTCAGCCTGTGTAATGCCTGCATTGCGAGGAGCTGCATCTGCGCTAAAGTATGCTGAGCCCCTCCCCACAAACCCCAGCCCCACACCACTTCCGTCTATACCAGTAATCCATTTATTCCTATAGGTGTCTCTCTTTCCCTGGAGACTGAATGTTCCTTGTGGCCAGGGAATGTGTCAGTTATATTGTTGTGTTGTCCTGTCCCAAGAACTTAGGATAAAGGTCTGCACACGGAATGCAGTCAATCAATACAATTGAGCGATTGACGATTGACTGAGCCAAACACACCCCCAAAGAATCAGGCTTGTGAAGCAGGAAGATAAGTGGTATAATTTCCAGTGATGGGAAAGGAAAGCAGCTTGATCCAGTGGAGAGAGCTCTAAGGCCGACTCTCCACAAAGTGACCCTGTGGATAGGTCATCTCTCAGTAATTTACTGATTCATTCATTTGTTTCTTTCCTTATCTATTTCTGTATAGTAACCTCTTTCTCTCCCTCTAGACTGTGAGCCCACTGTAGTCAGGGAAAGTTTCTGTTTATTGTTATAGTTTACTCTTCCAAGCACTGAGGACAGTGTCTTGCATACAGTAAGAGCTCAATCAATAAGATTGATTGATGGAATGAATGAATGAATGAACGAGTAAATGAATGAATTTTGGGGCCCTCGCTTACCTTATCTTGTAAGGGGTAGGTGAGTACTGTGAGTCCCATGTGGGACAGTAGTGTGTCCAACGAAATTATTCAGCGCTTAGTACAATACGTGGCGCTTAGCAAGTGATGATGAAGAAACAAAAGTAGAAGAAAAAACAAGGAAAGAAATAAAGAATAAATAAATAAAGAATAAAGAAGAATAAATCCCACCACCTTACCTCCTTCCCTTCCCCACAGCACCTGTATATATGCATATATGTTTTTACGTATTTATTACTCTATTTATTTATTTATTTTACTTGTACGTATCTATTCTACTTATTTTATTTTGTTAATATGTTTTGTTTTGTTCTCTGTCTCCCCCTTCTAAACTGTGAGCCCACTGTTGGGTAGGGACCGTCTCTATATATTCCCAACTTGTACTTCCCAAACAATTAGTACAGTGCTCTGCACACAGTAAGTGCTCAATAAATACGATTAATTGATTGATTGATTAAAGAAAACAATTGCCGGCTCTGGGTTTGAATATGAAGAGAAGGAGTTGTGTTTTGGACATGTGCAGTTGGAGGTGTCGCTGCAATGTTGTGCTCATGGTACCTACCCCGAATAATCGGAACAATGTAGATAGGAGGAGGGACAAAAAAAATCGATTCCCGGTAAGAGGACGTCATAGAGGATGAGGAAGTACAAAAAGGACCGCAGCATGGGTTGAGCGCTATTGGAGTACTGAGTGTAATCAAGCACCTGCACCAGCCACCTGCTTTTTTATTGGTCTCTTTGCTTTTTCTTCTACTGGTATTTCTTCGTAAGCGCTGGCTATATTCCTTTATTCATTCATGCAATCGCTGGGAGTTGGGAGACCTGGACCCTTGTCCCGGCTCTGCCACTCTTGTGCTGTGGGACCTTGGGCAAGGCACTTGGGAATCTGTGTGCCTCAGTAGCCACGCTGGTAAGACTGGGGATGAGAAAACTGTTCTCCCTATTCCACAGGCTGCGAGCCCCGATGAAGGACGCAGGCTTCCTCTTTTCTTTTCCAACAGTTCCCACACCCGCGATTGTTCAGGAATGATGTCTGAAACAACACCACTTCGATAATGCACGTACCACAGGGTCCAGCTCAGGCACCCCTACCCAACCATCCGGCCATGTGGGCAGGGGAGGGAGGGTGGCATGGCGGCTCGGGGCACAGATGTTTCTGGGATGCCCTGAAGGCCTGTCTCCCCCTGCATACGGTGAGCTCGCTGTGCACAGGGATTGGGTCTGTTTATTGTTAAAGCATATTCTCCCAAGCCTTGAGGAAAGTGCTTTGCATACAGTAAGAGCTCAATCAATGCGTTCACCTCCACCTACAGAATTACCACTCCCGTCATGCCCCGTGGGGAACTGGGGCTATTTTGAGGAGCGCGATAGGCACTGGAGGCAGATGTTCAGGGCGTTTTCTCATTCATAATGATAAGTAATTATGTTACTTGTTAAGTACCTATTACCACTCCCCTTGAGGTGTTGTAGAGCGAACAAGAGGACCCCAACGTCACGCAAAATCAGGCTCCTTTAATCCCATTCCCTCCCGAGTTTACCACACAACAAAGTGTCAAGGTACTGAATGGCTCCACGTACTGTGGTAGGGCACCTTACCCGGGCTGGGTTGTAACACATTCCTGCATTTGAATAAGCCCGCTCCTTGCTGTTAAATGCAGATGTTCTTGTCTCGCCCTAAAATGTTCCCACAAGAGTGAACCCTCATTAGTCCCCACCCTAACCCTAGGGTTCCTATGTAGTCGAGCCCGGTCACCAACCGTGACATTCAAGACCTGTAGTGAGGTGAGCTAGAGTGGCTTCGCGGCTCGTGAGACAAAAGAGTTCTGACAGTTATATTCTGACTTTTGTTCTGAACGGCATTTACCTCTGCCCAACGAGCTACTGGTCCCGTCATGGCCCCACGGACAGGCCCTCGGACATGTCTGGCCCGGTCGTGAGGTGAGGGAGAGTGGCATGGCGGCTCGGGGCACAAAAAATTCTGGGAATTGTAGTGTGATGCTCGTTCTGGACAGCCTTCTTCTCTGTCTACTGAACTATCACTCTCATAATTTCCCGTGTCGGAGCCTCAGCCATGCCAAGCCCTTTCCGGAGGAGAAGGAGAGTGGCGCGGCAGTACAGGGCACAATGTCGTCAGGGAGTTTTAGTGTGAAGCTCGTTCTAGACAACGTTCACCTCTGCCTACTAAACTACAACTCCCATCATGACCCGCAGCAGGGCCAGGCACCATGTCAGGCCCTGTCGGGAGGAGAGAGAGAGTGGCATGGCGGCTCAGGGCACAAAGACTTCTGGAAATAGAAGTGTGATGCTTGCTCTATTAAGCCAGTTTGTGTAGCACAGAAGGCGCGGGAAGCAGGTGTTCAGGGAGTTTTCTCATTGATAATGATAGTAATTATAGTGTTTGCTAAGTGCCTATAACCACGCCCCTTGAACTGTCCCACAGAGACCACGGAGACCCCAACCTCGCTCCAAATCAGGTTCCTTTAATCCCATTCCTTCCCGAAATAGTTTACCACTCAACCTAGTGTCAAGGCACTGAGAAGCTCCATACATTGTATTCGGACATCTTACCTGATCTGGATTATAACACATCCTTACATTTGAATGATTCCTTTGCATGCTATCAAATGCAGATGACCCTGTCTCTCCTGAAGATGCTCCCATAATAACCTGAATCTGGTTCTTGCATTGGATTTTCGGGAGCAGTGTGGCCTAGTGGAAAGTGCATAGGCTTGGGTGTCAGAGGACCTGGATTCCAATACTGACTCTGCCACTATTCCTCTGTGTGACCTTGTGCAAATACTTCAGTTCCCTCATCTGCAAAGTGGGGATTCAGTACTTGTTCTTCCTCCTATTTAGACTGTAAGCCTCATGTGGAACCTGATTATCTTGCATCTAGTAGAGTACTTAGTAGAGTGCTTGACAACATAAGGGATTTGCTCCCTTCATTTACCCCACATCTCAACTCCACAGCACTTATGTACATACGTCTTATTAATTCATTAATGTTCTATTAATGTCTTTCTCCCCCTTTAAACTGAAAATACATTGTGATCATTCTCCCAAGCAGTTACTAAGCTGTTACTTTCAATAAGTATGCTTGATTGATTGATTAATTGATAGGGTCATGAGGAACCAGAGTTGTCTCAACACCAGGACTTTCTTTCCAGGAGCCAGAGGACCCTCACTATAGTTGCTGTTGATATATTGGCCCAGAACCTAAGAACTTAAGACCCTCACCTGAGGGGCTTGGATACAGAACCAGGACCAAAGATACATGGGCTGGTCCTTCCCCAAGCCCGAGAGCTCAACATATACATGTCAATTTTAGGTTTAGGGTTAGCATTTGTACTGTGGGTAGGGTAAGGGCCAAGGTGATCTTTAAGGTTACGGTTAGGTCAAGGGTTAGGATTAGGTTTAGGCTTAGGGTTAAGGTTAGGTTTAGGGCTACGACTAGGTTTAAGTTAGAGTTCGGGTTGGCATTTGTACTATGGATAGGACAAGGGTAAGGAAGAGGGTTAAGGTTAGGGCTAGGTCAAGGATTAGGATTAGGGTTAATCTTAGGTTTAGGTCTAGGGCTAGGTTTAAATTAGGGTTCATCTTAGCTTTAGGGATAGAGTTAGAATAAGAAGGTTGCTCATAGGACTAGGGTTAGGGTTAGGGTTACTGTTAGTGTTAGTTTTAGGGTTGCAATAATGGTTAGGGTTGAAGTTAGGGTTTTGTTTATGGCTATGGTTTAAGTTAGGGCTAGGGCTAGGGTTAAGGTCAGGGTTAGGGTTAGGATTAGAGTTAGGGATAGTGCTGGTGCTAGGCTTCCAATTGGGGCACTTTGTTGACCTGGGAAATTAATCGGTTTAATGGCATTCTCAGGGCTGGAAGAGTCCATGTACATGAGCCCAACACCGGCTTTCCTATGTTTGAGCAGTTATGTTTAGGTTTAAGGTTTGTGTTGAGGTTATAGGGTAAGGGTTAGAGTTAGGGTTGGAGCTAGGGCTATGGCTAGGTGTAGGTTTAGGATTAGAGTTAGGGTTGGAATTAATGTTAGGGTTAAGGCATAGGCTAGGTATAGGTTGGGTTAGGGTTAGGATTGTAGTTAAGATTTTGTTTAAGGTTAATCAGTCAGTCAATTGTTAGGATTAGGTTTAGATTTAAAGTAAGGTTTAGGGCTATGATTGGGATTCCGGTTAGGGCTGGGGTAGGAATAGAGTTTGAGTTGGGGTTAGTGTGAGGGTTAGGGTTAAAGCAAAGGCTAAACCTATGGTTAGGCCTAGGTTTAATGTTAGGGTTAGGATTAGGATTAGGATTAGGGTTATGTCAAGGTTTAGGGCTAAGTACTGAGCTGGGGTTGAGCTAGGCCTGAAATTTCTGGTAGGGTTAGGGTTACGATTAAGATTACAGTTTGAGTTAGATTTGTGGTTAAGTTTAGGGTTAGGTGTGGGGTTAGGGTTGGGGTTAGGGTTAGGGTCAGGGTTCGGACTAGGTTTATATTAGGGTTAGGGTCTGGGATACCAGTGGGGTTAGAGTTAGGGTTAGAGCTAGAGCTAGGGCTAGGGCTAGATTTAAGGTTAAGGTTAGGTTTAGGGTTATAAGGTTAAGGTTGTGGTTAGGTTTAGAGTTATGGCACGGGCTAGTCCAAGTACTATGGTTAAGGTTAAGGTCAGGGTTAGCATTAGACCTTTGGTTAGGTTTTGGGCAGGGTTAGGGTTAGGGTTCGGTTTAGAGTTATGACTAGGGTTAGACCTAGGCACATGGTTAGTATTAATGTTATGCATATTAGTGTTATTTATATTAGTGTTATTTAGGTTTAAGGTTAGGGTTAGAGTTATCCAGTTAGGGTAAAGTCTGGGTTTTTGGTTACGTTCAGGGAGTGGGTTGGGTTAAGGTTAAGGCGAGGGCTGGGGTTTAGGGTTAGCATTAGTATTAGGGCTAGGATTAGATTTAGGGTTAGGATTATGTATAGTACTAGGGCTAGGCCTAGAGCTAAGAGGGATAGGGTTAGGTTTAGGATTAGGATTAAGGTTAGTTCTAGGAATAGCATTAGGATTAAGGACACGCCTAAAGTTAGTGTTAGTATTAGCGTTAGGGTTAGGATTAGGGATAGGGCTGGGGTTTGTCCTAGTAGTAGGATTAGGATGAGGGTTAGAGTTAACATTATGGGTGGTTGTTTTATGATTAGGGTTAAGGTTCGGGTTAGGGTTCAGGTTAATGCTAGGGTTAGGGCTGCAGCTAGAGTTAAAAACTTATGGATAAGCTTAGGGTTAAGGTTACGTGTAGGGTTCATGCTGGGCTAATTCTAGGGTTAGGGCTAGGGCTAAGGTTAGGATAAGGGTTAGGGTTAAGGTTGGTTAGGGTTAAGGTTATTGTTAGGGTTAGGGTTAGGGTTATGATTAGGATTACAGATAGGGTTACAGTTACAGTTAGATTTAGTTTAATGGCTCCTGAAAGGTTTAGGGTTAAGGTTAGTGTTAGGGCTAGGGATGGCTTTGAGGTTAAGAAAAGATTTAGGGCTAGTGTTAGGGCTAGGGCTAGGGCTAAGGTAATGATTAGGGTTAGGGTTAGGTATAGGTTCATAGGAAGAGGTAGTGGTAGGGTTAGGGTTAGGTATAGGTTCATAGGAAGAGGTAGTGGTAGGGTTAGGGTTAGGGTTAGGGTTAGTGTTAGAGATAGGGTTAGTATTATGGTTAGTGTCAGTGTTGGACATAAATTTGTGGTTAGGGCTGCCACTATGGCTAGAGTTATGGCTAAGGCTAAGGTAAGAGTTGAGTTTAGGGTTAAGGTTACAACTAGGATTAGGGCTAGTCTTTGGTCTAGTGTTAGGTTTAGGACTAGGGTTAAGGTAAAGCCTAGGGATGGGCTTAGGACTCAGGCTAGTTTTAGCTTTAGGGTTAAAGTTAGGCCTAGGACTGTGGTTAAGGTTAAGTTTAGGTTTAGGGACAGGATTAGTTGCTAGGGTAGCATAAATCCTTGAGGCTAGAGTAAAGACTCAGGCTTGGGTTAGGGTCAGGGCAAGGCGTAAGGCTAATGTTAATGTTAAGTTTAGGGTTATGGATAGGGCTAGCATTAGGGTTAGGCTTAGGTTTAAGGGTGAGTGTCGAGCTAGGCTACCTTTTACCTTGTCTTGATGATGGAAATGATGCTTTCAACACCACCCTCTGTACTCAACTCAACTCAATAGCTTCCCTGTCCCTTCATCAGTTGAGCTTGTGCCACTAACCCGCAGTCCTGGATAACTTCCATAATCCACCTCCTCCGTTCTTGTGTACAAAATGTACTTCCCAAGCGCTTAGTACAGTGATCTGCACACAGTAACCGCTCAATGAATACGATTGATTGATTGATTGATTGATTGATTGATTGGTGGAAATCTAGATATTTGACTGACCTCATCCACTCTAAGCTTGTCCTTATATGTTGTAAATTTGCCCTCTCCTCTGTCTGGCAAAATTACTTTTTCATCCTTATTGACACTCATGCCCATTGCCCTCGCAAGTTATTCCAGATGTTTAACTCCCTCCTAAAACCCTTGGCCCCCTGCCTCCCCCATTCCTCGCCCCCAAAGACCTGGTCACCTACTTAACTGAGATAACTGAAACCATCGGCATGATCTCCCCAGAATCTTCCCTGCCCCTCTCTAGTCCTTCCTCACTCCTGACCCTTCTTCAACTCTCCTGTCTTCCCGACATCTTCTCAAAAGGAGGTCCCCTGCCTTCTTTCAAAATCGACCCCCTCCACCTGTGCATACAACCCCATCCCTTCACATCTTTTCAAAACACTTGCTCCCTCCCTCGTTCCCTCCCTAACTGCCAACTTCAACTGCTCACTCTCCAGTGGCTTCTTTGCCACTGCCTTCAAAAGTAACCACGTCTCACCAATCTTAAAAAAAGGACTCTTGACCCTAAGACTCCCACCTATGATCTCCCCAACTCCTTCCTTCCATTCCTCTCTCACATCCTTGAGCTAGTGGTTTAGATCTACTATCTCAGGTTCCTCCTCTCCAATTCTCTCTCCTTGACCCCCTCTCCAATCTAGCTTTCATCCCCTTCACTACACAGAAATTGCCCTCTCAAAGGTCACCAAATCAAAGCTCTTTCCAAATCCAATGACCTTTCTCATCATCATCATCAATCGTATTTATTGAGCGCTTACTATGTGCAGAGCACTGTACTAAGCGCTTGGGAAGTACAAATTGGCAACATATAGAGACAGTCCCTACCCAACAGTGGGCTCACAGTCTAAAAGGGGGAGACAGAGAATAAAACCAAACATACTAACAAAATAAAATAAATAGACTAGATATGTACAAATAAAATAAATAAATAAATAGAGTAATAAATATGTACAAACATATATACATATATACAGGTGCTGTGGGGAAGGGAAGGAGGTAAGATGGGGGGATGGAGAGGGGGACGAGGGGGAGAGGAAGGAAGGGGCTCAGTCTGGGAAGGCCTCCTGGAAGAGGTGAGATCTCAGGAGGGCCTTGAAGGGAGGAAGAGAGCTAGCTTGGCGGATGGGCAGAGGGAGGGCATTCCAGGCCCGGGGAATGACGTGGGCCGGGGGTCGATGGCGGGACAGGCGAGAGTGAGGTACGGTGAGGAGATTAGCGGCGGAGGAGCGGAGGGTGCGGGTTGGGCTGTAGAAGGAGAGAAGGGAGGTGAGGTAGGAGGGGGGCGAGGTGATGGAGAGTCTTGAAGCCCAGGGTGAGGAGTTTCTGCCTGATGCGCAGATTGATTGGTAGCCACTGGAGATTTTTGAGGAGGGGAGTGATATGCCCAGAGTGTTTCTGGACAAAGATAATCCGGGCAGCAGCATGAAGTATGGATTGAAGTGGAGAGAGACACGAAGATGGGAGATCAGAGAGAAGGCTGATGCAGTAGTCCAGACGGGATAGGATGAGAACTTAAATGAATAGGGTAGCGGTTGGGATGGAGAGGAAAGGGCGGATCTTGGCAATGTTGCGGAGCTGAGACCGGCAGGTTTTGGTGACGGCTTGGAGGTGAGGGGTAAATGAGAGAGCGGAGTCGAGGATGACACCAAGGTTGTGGGCTTGTGAGACGGGAAGGATGGTTGTGCCATCAACAGAGACGGGAAAGTCAGGGAGAGGGCAAGGTTTGGGAGGGAAGACAAGGAGTTCAGTCTTCGACATGTTGAGCTTTAGGTGGCGGGCAGACATCCAAATGGAGATGTCCTGAAGGCAGGAGGAGATGCGAGCCTGGAGAGAGGGGGAGAGAGCAGGGGCAGAGTTGTAGATCTGGGTGTCATCAGCGTGGAGGTGATAGTTGAAGCCGTGGGAGCGAATGAGGTCACCAAGGGAGTGCGTGTAGATCGAGAACAGAAGGGGACCAAGCACTGAACCTTGGGGAACCCCCATAGTAAGGGGATGGGAGGGGGAGGAGGAGCCGGTAAAAGAGACTGAGAATGTACGACCGGAGAGATAAGAGGAGAACCAGGAGAGGACGGAGTCTGTGAAGCCAAGGTCAGATAGTGTGTTGAGAAGAAGGGGGTGGTCTACAGTGTCAAAGGCAGCTGAGAGGTCGAGGAGGATTAGGACAGAGTATGAGCCGTTGGATTTGGCAAGCAGGAGGTCATTGGTGACCTTTGAGAGCGCAGTTTCCGTGGAATGTAGGGGACGGAAGCCAGACTGGAGGGCGTCGAGGAGAGAGTTGATGTTGAGGAATTCTAGGCAGCGCATGTAGACAACTCGTTCAAAGAGTTTGGAAAGGAATGGTAGGAGGGATATGGGGCGATAACTAGAAGGTGAGGTGGAGTCAAGAGAGGGTTTTTTACCATGGGAGTGCCCAGATCTACTGATGATGATAAAGGTTTTCATAAAAATCTGCTACGACATAACAGCTTAATGAACTTGGGAGAAAGAAAACCACTCTTGTTTTGTCTTTTCCTCACAACTGTTTGATCCAGAGAGGGATAGATACTGGACCCGAGTAAGGAGCATTCTAGAACTGGGGCCCTGGTGTTCTAGGCTCAGTTAGTCAGAACTGCCTGGCAGGCATTTAAAGGGACCTAATTCCTTTAAATGTTTGTCCTGCTCTGTGGGAAGGTATGAGAAGAAAATAAAAGTTGCTTCAGTGAAACTGAGTTTAGCTGGGAAGAAGCCAGACAGGTCTCCCAAATCAATTTCGTGTAGAGTTCTAATATGCAGAGCTGCCCGGTTTTAACTTGTAAAACTTGGTGTGAGGGGGGAGTACCAGGAAAACCACATATTCTGCCTAGAGGCATTTTCCATATCACCACATAAGAACCGTTGCCCAGTATCAGTTCTTGAGTCCCCATTGCTATTCAGGTTGGACACAGTCCCTGTCCCACACAGGACTCACAGTACAAGTTAGAATCTGCCATTGTTCTCCTTCAACCTCCATTATTTTCCATCAACCTTCATCATCCATCATCGTGCTGTCCTCTGTCATCCTCCATTATTCTCCACTGTCTTCTGTCATCCCTCATTATTCACTACTGTCCTCTGTCATCCTCCATTATTCTCCATCATCCTCGGCCATCCCCCATTATTCCCCATCGTTCTCGGTCATCCTCCATTATTCCCCATCGTCCTTCATCATCATCATCATCATCAATCGTATTTATTGAGCGCTTACTGTGTGCAGAGCACTGTACTAAGCGCTTGGGAAATACAAGTTGGCAACATATAGAGACAGTCCCTACCCAACAGTGGGCTCACAGTCTAAAAGGGGGAGACAGAGAACAAAACCAAACATACTAACAAAATAAAATAAATAGAATAGATATGTACAAGTAAAATAAATAAATAAATAGAGTAACAAATATGTGCAAACATATATACATATATACAGGTGCAGTGGGGAAGGGAAGGAGGTAAGATGGGGAGATGGAGAGGGGGACGAGGGGGAGGGGAAGGAAGGGGCTCAGTCTGGGAAGGCCTCCTGGAGTAGGTGAGCTCTCAGTAGGGCCTTGAAGGGAGGAAGAGAGCTAGCTTGGCGGATGGGCAGAGGGAGGGCATTCCAGGCCCGGGGGATGACTTGGGCTGGAGGTCCTTCATCAACCTCCATCATCTATCATCATATGTTTTCTTGTGGGGAAATGCCTCCCAAGTCAGCTGGGATCACCGACCAGGGGGCGGCTCCGAGTTCTTTAGATTGGGCGAAGAAGAACCAAAGACCAGACACCGAGCCAGGTTGATCTGCCTCTTTCTTGGGTGTACTCACAAAGCTGCAGCGCAGCAAGCAAGTGAAGGAGGGGGTCCGATGCCTAATCAGCAGAGCAGGCTATGCAGGGATCGGTCTAAACGCCTACCACTACAAATAGCAGCAATGCCTCTCATATACGAAGCCCCGTCATATCAGTTAGTCCTCCCCATATTCCCAGGGTTTCTATCTGATTGGGACAGTTCCCATTCCACAACCTTGTAGTGTAGCAGTTCTGTGTCCTCACTGTGGGTTGCTCAGGCGGAAGGAGGGGGTGAATTCACCAATAGGGCACTCTTCCCACACTTGTCATCCTCCATTATTCCCCATCATTGTCTGACATACTCCATCATTCTCCTTCAACCTCCAATATCCATCGTCCTCTTCCATCCATCATCCCCTATCCTCCAACTTCCACCATTCTCCATCCTTCATTTTCCTCCATCATTCTTCATCATCAGTTTTCAATCTTTCAGTCACTTCTCTCATGACAGTTACTTCATAAATGGCAAGTGGCCCCAAACGTTTGTATAGGGTATTCTGAAAAGCAATATACAAATTAACAGATCTTGACCATCTTTCTTCTTCCTCCCTCAGCAGGTAACATGGAAGGCTCCGAAAGATGAACAATCACATCTCAGTGACCGGATTCCTCCTGCTGGGGTTCGCGGAGGTCCAGGAGCTGCAGCTGGTCCATGCCACACTGCTCCTCCTGGTCTCTCTGGCAGCCCGGATGGGAAATCACATCGTCGTCACCGTCACTGACATCGACCGGCACCTACACTCCCCCATGTGCTTCTTCCTCAGGAACCTGCCCATCCTCGACCTCTGCCTCATCTCCGTCACCATCCCCAAGTCCATCCTCAACTCTATGTCCCAAAACAGACCCATCTCCTTCCTGGACTGTGTCTTCCAGATCTTGCTAGTGATTCTGTTTCCTGCTTCAGAGATGTTTGTCCACACGATGATGTCCTTCGACCACTACGCGGCCATCTGCCGCCCCCTGAGCTACGAGGTCGTCATTCATTCATTCATTCAATTATATTTATTGAGCGCTTACTGTGTGCAGAGCACTGTACTAAGAGCTTGAGAAGTACAAGTTCGCAACGTATAGAGACAGGCCCTACCCAACAACGGGCTCACAGTCATGAAGGGGGAGACAAACAACAAAACAAAACAATTAGACAGGTGTCAATACCATCAGAATAAATAGAATTATAGCTATATACACATTAATAAAATAAATAGAATAGTAAATATGCACAATAAAAGAGAATAAATAGAGACATAAATCTGTACAAACGTATATACAGGTGCTGTGGGGAAGGAAAGGAGGTAGGGCAGGGAGGATGGGGAGGAGGAGAGGAAAAAGGGGGCTCTGTCTGGGAAGGCCTCTTGGAGGAGGTGAGCTCTCAGTAGGGCTTTGAAGGGAGGAAGAGAGCTAGCTTGGCAGATGTGTGGAGGGAGGGCATTCCAGGCCGTGGGAGGTCGATGGCGGGACAGGCGAGAACGATGTACAGTGAGGAGGTTAGCGGCAAAGGAGTGGAGGGTGTGGACTGGGCTGTAGAAGGAGAGAAGGGAGGTGAGGTAGGAGGGGAAGAAGTGATGAAGAGCCTTGAAGCCGAGATTGAGGAATTTTTGCGTGTTGCTTTGGTTGACAGGCAGCCACTGGAGATTTTTGAGGAGGGGAGTAACATGCCCAGAGCGGTTCTGCACAAAGATGGTCCAGGAAGTAGCGTGAAGTATAGACTGAGTGGTGAGAGACAGGACGATGGAAGATCAGGGAGGAGGCTAATGCAGTAACCCAGTCGGGATAAGATGAGAGATTGAACCAGCAAGGTAGCGGTATGGATGGATAGGAAAGGGCAGATCTTGGCGATGTTGTGGAGGTGGGACCGGCAGGTTTTGGGGACAGATTGAATGTGAGGGGTGAACGAGAGAGCGGAGTTGAGGATGACACCAAGTTGCGGGCTTGTGAGATGGGAAGCATGGTAGTGCCGTCTACAGTGAAGGGAAAGTCAGGGAAAGGGCAAGGTTTGGGAGGGAAGATAAGGAGTTCAGTCTTGGACATAACGAGTTTTATATGGCGGGAAGACATCCAGATGGAGATGTCCTGAAGGCAGGAGGAGACACGAGCCTGAAGGTAGGGAGAGAGATCAGGGGCAGAGATGTAGATTTGGGTGTCATCAGCGTAAAGATGATAGTTGAAGCCGTGGGAGCAAATGAGTTCACCAAGGGAATGAGTGTAGTAGAGAACAGAAGGGGACCAACAACTGACCCTTGAGGAACCCCTACAGTAAGGTGATGGGAGGGGGAGGAGGAGCCCACAAAGGAGACTGAGAATGAATGGCCAGAGTGATAAGTGGAGAACCAGGAAAGGACAGAGTCTGTGAAGCCAAGGTTGGATAGGGTGTTGAGGAGAAGGGGGCGGTCTACAGTGTCGAAGGCAGCTGAGCGGTCGAGGAGGATTAGAATAGAGTAGAGCCATGGACCGAAGGGCCTGTGTACTTCCAGGTACTTTGTACTTCCCAAGCGCTTAGTACAGTGCTCTGCACACAGTAAGCGCTCAATAAATACGATTGATTGATTGATTGATTGTGTAAAGATGGTGGTCACCTCATGGATCAGCGGGGGGCTGCTTGGAGTTTTGCTCTCCACTGGTGTAGCCTTCCTGCCTTTCTGTGAGTCCCACGAGGTCCAACAATTTTTCTGCGACATCCACCCCTTATTGAAGATCTCGTGTTCTGAGGAACATAAGGCTGAAGACATACGCTTTGCCATGCGGGCCTCCTCCGGTTTCTTCTCCTTTGGATTCGTAGTCATTTCTTATATTCACCTCTTCTTGGCCGTGCTGAGGATGCCGTCATCAGATGGGTGGTCCAAAGCCTTCTCCACCTGCCTGCCCCACCTGATCGTTTTCACTCTTTTTATCACTACAGGCGCCTTTGCCTACCTAACACCCCCCTCGGCCTCCCCTACAACGCTGGCCCTGCTGGTGTCCGCGTTCTACACCGTGGTGCCCCCCTCCTTGAACCCCCTCATCTACAGCCTGAGAAACTGGAACATAAAGGCCGCCATGGGGAGGGTCGTGAGTTTTCATAAAACGGTTCATTCTAATGCCATGAACTTCCAATATGCAGAGAGTTGTCCCTACTCAACCACTGAACAATAACTGCATAGCCCTTTACCAGGCACTGCTAATTCTCTTCACCTCTGAATCAGTGAATCTGCAAGTCAATTGTATTCACTGAGCAACTATTAGGGGCATATCACTCCGCTTAGCACTACAAGAAAACCAGAACAACCTTCTAGTCAATCAAACCATCCACCAGTGGTATTTATTCAGCACCTATTGAGAAGCAATGTACTAATGGGTTTGGAATGCATTGCACAGGACAGTCAGCTGTCCAGAAAATCAATGCCCAGCCTCACCAAAAGGGACAGGAATCATTTATTGGTGGAGAAAACATTTGATAGAGAGAGTGGATGGAATGCTGGAAATTTCATAGTAGAGCAGTTTTTGGAGCATTGGCTAAGACCATTATCTTTGGAGGAGTGAAAGAAGAGGTGGAAGCCAGCCCTATTCTCAACTAGTAGCAGTAGTAGTAGAAGCAGTAATAGTAGTATTCATAGTAGAAAATAGTAATAGTAGTGATAGTAACAGTCATAATAATAGCAGTAATAGTAGTAGTAAGAATAATAAGAGTTGTGGTATTTGTTAAGTGTTTACTAGGTGCCAGGCACTGTACCTAGTGCTGGGATAGATACAAATAAATCAGACTGGACAAAGTCTGGGTCCCACATCAGGGTTACTGTCTTAATCCCCATTTTACAGATAAGGTAACTGAGACACAGAGAAGTGAAGTGATTTTTACAAAGAGGTAACTGAGACACAGAGAAAGTGATTTGCCCAAGCTCACACGACACACTAGTGTGTAAGATTCAAACCCAGGTTCTTTCTGACTCCCAGGCCCGTGCTGTGTATACTAGGCCATGCTGTTTCTCTTAGGTATTAGTAGTAATGCTAGTAGTAGTAGTAATAGTAGTAGCAATAGTAGTAGCAGTCATCACTGTAGTAGCATTAATAGTAGTAGTAGTACCAGTAGTAGTAATGGTGGTAGTAGTGTAGTAGTGTAGTAGTAGTAGTAGTAGTAGTAGTAGTAAAGTAATAGTTGTAATAATAGTAATACTAGGAGTGGGAGTAGTTTAGTAATAGCAGTAGCAGTAGTACTAACAATAGTACTATAGTAATAATAGTTATAAAGGTATTTATTGAGTTCCCTTTGAGTGTAAAATACTATGGTCAGGAAAGTACAACAGAAGGATGAGGGAAGGTCTCTGCCTACAAGAAGCGCTAACAGAAGATAGATACTGATAGTGGAATCAGAATAAATAATCGACTACATATTCATGAATCAAATCAATGATGGCAATCTAATTGATTGATTCATTAAATTCTACACTCCCTGATAACGGGGCAGTACATTTTGTGTTCTCCTGTTACTCTTTTAGCACAAAGTACTCAATAGGCAATCAGTAGGTGCTCAATAAATGCCACTGGATAAAAAATTGAATATACATACATCCACAACTGCTAAGACAGAGAGGGAAAAATATCTAGAATACTAGAATAATCAATATTTTTCTAAATTGAAACCAATCTTCCCTATTCCAGACTGACATTATTGGTCGCATGTCATATTTACTGAGCACTTACTACGTGTAAAGCAGTGTGCTAAGCACTTGGGATAGTACAATATATCAATACAACAGACACATTCCGTGCCCACAGAGAGTTCACAGTCTAGAGGGGGAGATCAACATTAATAAAAATAAATAAATTACAGATATGGTCAGAATTGCTATGGGGCTGGGATGGGAGGGTGAACAAAGGGAGCAAGTCAGGGTTAGGTAAGAAGGCTTAGTCAGGGAAGGCTTCTTGGAGGACAATACTTTCAATAAGACATTGAAAGTGGGGAGAGTAATTGTCTCATACGAGGAAGGAAGAAATTCCAGGCCAGCGGCAGGATGTGGGCAAGAATACAGCAGTGAGATAGATGAGTTTGAGGTACAGTGAGAAGGTTGGCATTAGAGGAGCAAAGTGTGTGGGCTGGGCTCTAGTATGAGAGTGGCGAGGTGAGGTAGGATAGGAAGAGGTGATTGAGTGTTTTAAAGCCAATTGTGGGGAGTTTCTGTTTGATGCGAATGTAGATGGGCAACCTTTGGAGGTTCTTGAGGGGAGGGGAATCATGGCCTGAACGGTTTTTTTTTTAAACTGTTATCAGTGGGAACCTGCTTCCCCAGAGAAGCAGAGTGGCCTCTGCAATAGAGCACGTCCCTGGAAGTCAGAATGACCTGAATTCTAAATCTAGCTCCACCATTTGCCTGTTGTGTGACCTTGGGCGAGTGACTTAAATTCTTTGGGCTTCAGTTTCCTCAACAGCAAAATGGGATTCAGCAACTGTTTTCCCTCCTACTTACAGACAGTGAGTGTCATGTGGGACAGGGATTGTATCCGGCCTGATCGATTTGTACATACCCCAGTGTTCCCAGTGAGAAGCAGCGTGGCTCAGTGGGAAGAGCATGGGCTTTGGAGTCAGAGGTCGTGGGTTCGAATCTCTACTCTGCCACAAGTCTGCTGTGTGACCTTGGGCAAGTCACTTCACTTCTCTGAGCCTCATCTGTAAAAATGGGGATTAAGACTGTGAGCCCTACATGGGACAACTTGATCACATTGTATCCCCCCAGCGCATAGAACACTGCTTTACACATAGTAAGCGCTTAACAAATGTCATTATTATTATTATTATCGACGGCAGTGGGCACTCATTAAATGCCGTTATTATTACTAGACTGTAAGCTCACTGTGGGCAGAGAACGAGTCTCTGAATTTCATTGTACTGTACTCCCTCAAGCACTTAGGAAAGCGTATTGTACCCAGTGGGCACTTAATTGATGCGATTATTCATTGTATGCAGGGAATGTGTTTATTGTTATATTGTGCTCTCCCAAGAGCTTAGTACAGTGCTTTGCACACATTAAGTGATCAGTAAATGCAATTGAATGAGTGAATGAATGAATGAATTCTGCAGCTACTGTTACTACTATTGCTGCAATTATAACCACTATTTGGCCTCAACATTCATAATAATAATAATAATAATAATGGCATTTGTTAAGCACTTACTACGTGCAGAGCACTGTTATAAGCCCTGGGGGAGATACAAGGTGATCAAGTTGTCCCACGTGGGGCTCACAGCCAATCCCCATTTTGCGGATGAGGTAACTGAGGATCAGATAAGTTAAGTGACTTGCCCAAGGTCACACAGCAGACATGTGGTGGAGTCGGGATTCAAACCCATGACCTCTGACTCCAAAGACCGTGCTCTTTCCACTTAGCCATTTATGTCATTGTACACATGCACAGGCAAAATTCACAATCAAATATCTCGGGTGTGTTTTACTTACACAGTAGGGACTACAATGAAAATAGCAGAGAAGACCATGCCTCTAAGCTGCTTGGTTAAATGGTGGACCTTCCCTAGTGGACCTATAATCAAAAATTTATCTCAGGCCTCTTTCTGCTTTAGGAGCCTTTCTTCACAGCCCTCAGTCTCTCTCTAAAGCCCTCAGTTAATACTGATTTTTTTATCTCCAAGGAGACAAAATCACAGACTCCCTGAAGATGCTCACGGGCATCCTCAGCTCTGCCCTTCCTAACTAAACCTCCATAAGTCCCCGTCTCCCAGGCCGGGAGGGAACAATACATTCTCTTTCCCAGAGGCCCTTGCCTCACTGCCCTGGAACCAGACATTATAAGGGACCAACGGATCTTTCTTCAGGCTCACCGGCAGCCCCCTTTTTCTTGTTCCTCAGATCCCCTCGAGCACGAGGCAAGCTGCCTGAGATCTATGTGAAGACTGCCCCCTCCCGTCGGTGAGCATCCTTGTGCTGTAGAGGAACGGAGGCCAACCCGGATTAGCACAGCCCAGGCGACCCCAATACTGCACGTCTCCTGGTGAGTTCAGAACCTGAATCAATGAATAACCATTGTCATCGTCCCCTTGCCCCTCACATCCACAAAGAGACCCTGCTCTGCCCCACTCTCAAACTCAGAACAAAGAGTGCCGGGTCAGACCAAGGGGATGGATTGAGAATCCATCATTCAAGCAAACGTCCACTATCCCAGGGAGCTGTTGTGTGAATTGTGGGGGTCTGAGAAGCCCCTCCAGGCACTTCAGAGAGCCTGTGCGCCTACACCTGTCTCCAACTGTCTCTGGAAGAACCCCACCTAGCCCATTCCAGGATGAATTTCAATTCCCAAATCGGATCCCAGGGAGTGTGTTTATCCTGCCCTACCTTCTTCGGTGTTCCATCTTGGATTTCAGGAAGCAGCACAGCCTAGGGAAAGAACATTGCCCTAGGAGTCAGAGAACCTGGTTTCCAATACCATCTCCACCACGTTTCTGCTGAGTGACCTTGGGCAAGTCACCTAACTTCTCAGTACCTCGGTTTCTGCATCTGCAATATGGGGATTGAATCTTCTTCTGTCTGACTTTGACTGTGAGCCTCGAGTGGGACAGAGTCTGTATTATAATAATACACTCTCCGAACATCAGCCGTTGGGGGCATCGAGTTGTTGCTCCTTCTTCAGTCGTCTAGATTGTGAGCCCGTTGTCGGGTAGGGACTGTCTCTGTATGTTACCGACTTGTACTTCCCAAGCGCTTAGTACAGTGCTCTGCACACAGTAAGCGCTCAATAAATATGATTGAATGAATGAATGAATAATAATAATGGCATTTATTAAGTGCTTACTATGTGCAAAGCACTATTTTAAGCACTGAGGAGGTTACGAGGTCAACTGGTGGTCCCACGGGGGGCTCACAGTCTTAATCTCCATTTCCCAACCTGATTAACTTGTATCTGCCCCAGTGTTTAGTACAGTGCCTGGCACATAGTAAAGACATAACAAATGCAGCTCTTTCTGTGTGCAGCTCTTTCTGCTGTGAAGAACCGAGAGCTGGAACTGGAGGACATGAAGTCAAAACGTTGGAATTGACTGTCATAAATAATCTTTCCCAGACTTCTACCTCTTGGCTAAAATCTAGAGAGTGGTGGCTGCCTTTGATGGGAGAGGCAAGCACTATCAGTTTCATCCTGGAAGTTCTAGACTGAACGCTTCCTCTCTAGACTGTAAGTTCCTTTTAAGCACGGAATGTGTCTACCAACTCTGTTTTATTGTACTCTTCCAAACGCCTAGCACAGTCCTCTGCACATAGTAAGCAATAAATACCAACAGTGATGATGAGTATTTTTTCATCCCTCAAAGAAACAGCGTGGCTTAGTGGAAAGAACAAGGGCTTGCTAGTCAGAGGTCATGAGTTTTAATTCCGACTCTGCCATTTGTCAGCTGTTTGACTTTGGACAAGTTACTTAACTTCTCTGTGCCTCAGTTTCATCATCTGTAAAACAGGGATTAAGACTGTGAGCCCCATGTGGGAAACCCTGATTACCCTGCATTTCCCCTAGTGCTTAGAACAGGGCTTGGCCCATACTAAGCACTTAACAAATACTATTTTTATTATTATTACTACCTTTCGCTTTTCATGGTAGAAATAAATCAATCTATCAGTGTTATTCATTGAGCACTTACTACATATAGAAACCAGTCGTAAGTGTGCAGGAGAGTATGCTAGAACAGAGTTGGTAATAATAATGATTATGGCATTTGTTAAGTGCCTACTATGTGCCAAGCACTGTTCTAAGCACTGGGGTAGATACAAGGTAATCAGGGTATCCCACGTGGAGCTCAGGGTCTTAATCCCCACTTTACAGATGAGATCACTGAGACACAGAGAAGCTAAGTGAGTTGCACAAGGTTAGAAGGTTAGTGGCTTGCCCGAGAAGCAGCGTGGCTCAGTGGAAAGAGCGCGGGCTTTGGAGTCAGAGGTCATGGGTTCAAACCCCGGCTCCACCAATTGTTAACTGTGTGACTTTGGGCAAGTCACTTAAGTTCTCTGTGCCTCAATTGCCTCATCTGTAAAATGGGGATTAAGACTGTGAGCCCTCTGTGGGACACCTTGAACACCTTGTAACCTCCTCAGCGCTTAGAACTGTGCTTTGCACATAGTCAGTGCTTAATAAATGCCATTGTTATTATTATTATTATTACACAGCAAACAAGTGGTGGAACCGGGCAGATAAGTTTCTTTCCCAATCAGGTTTACAGTCAAGAGGGGGAGAAAGAGATACTAATATAAATAAATAATATATTATTTATTTGTATATATATATATATATATATATATATATAGCCTACCCTCCCCACTCTTCAAAACCCTTCAATGCGTTCCCATTCTTCTCCATAATCCAAAAGAGAAACCATCTTCATCTCTCTCCCTCTTGCTAATCACACTCTTCTCCCACTAAAAGCCCCAGCTTGCATTCTTTGTACATAATCAGTTCACTGGGCCTAGTTTATCAGTAATAAGAATGATAATAATAGTGGGATTTGTTAAGCAAGTACTAAATGCCAAGTACTTTTCTAAATTTGGGGGGAGAAACAAGATAATCGGCTTGGACACAGTCCCTGTCCCACATAGGGCTCACAGTCTTAAACCCCAATTTTCAGATGAAGAAATTGAGGCACAGAGATGTGAAAAGACTTGCCCAAGGTCACAGAGCAGAGATGTAATGGTCCTTCTGACTCCCAGGAACGTGCTCTATCCACTAGACCACCCTGTTTCTTCTTTCTTACTTTTATCCCCAAGTTCACAGACGTCCATCAGAACTCTTTCTTCTTCAAAGCTGCCAGACCTCAGCTCTTCCATCTTCAAAAGCCCTTAGGAAAAACCACCTCCTCTAGGAAGTTTTTTTTAATATGGTGCTTGGTAAACACTTACTATGTCCCAGGAATTGTGCCAAATTCTGGGGTAGATGATACAAGATAATGAGGTTGGAAAGCCTAGATTGGAAGGACAGCAGAAAGGTGATGAAGCCAGGATTCATTCATTCATTCAATCATATTTCCTGAGAGCTTACTGTGTCCAGAGCATTATACAAAATGCTTGGGAGGGTACACTACAACAATAAACAGACATATTCCCTACCCACAACGAGCTTACAGTCTAGAGAGGGGGGAGATAGTCATCATAAAAATAAATGAATTATACATATGTACATAAGTAATGTGTGGCTGGGAGTGGGGAGGAACAAAGGAACAAGTCAGGTTGATGCATAAGAGCGGGGTGAAAATGATACGGGGTGCTTAGTCTGGGAAGGACTTTTGGAGGGGATGTGCCTTCAATAAGGTTTTGAAGGGGAAGAGAGTAATTATCTCTCGGGTTTGAGGAGGGGGTAAGTTCCAAGCCAGAGGCAGGACGTGGGCTGGTGGCCACCAGTGAAACAGGTGACACCCAAGCACAGTCAGAAGGTTAGCACTAGAGGAGCAAAGTGTGCAGGTTAAGTTGTAGTAGGAGAGTAGCGAGTGCGATAGGAGGGGGCAAGATGAGAGAGTGTTTTAAAGCCATTAGTGAGGTGTTTTTGTTTGATTCATAGTTGGATGGGCAACCAATGGAGTTCCTTGAGGAGTGGTGTGGTCCTGAAGGCTTTGGTAGAAAAATGATCCGGGCAGCAAAGTGAATTATAGACTGGAGTGGGAAGTGGCAGGGGGTTGGGAGGACAGTATGGAGGCTGATGGAGTAATACAGGCAGGATAGGATGAGTGATTGCGTTAACATGGTAGCAGTTTGGATGGAGAAGAAAGGGAGGATTTTTGCAATGTTGTGAAGGTGGGACCAACAGGATTTAGTGATGGATTGAATATGTGTGTTGACTGAAAAAGAGGAGTAAAGGATAATGCCAAGGCTATGGGCTTGTAAGGCAGGAAGAATTCATTCATTCATTCATTCATTCAATCGCATTCATTGAGCGTTTACTGTGTGCATTGCACTGTACTAAGCACTTGGAAAGTACAATTCGGCAATATATAAAGTCCTTACCTAACAACATGATGGCGGTGCCATCTGTATTGGTCAGGGGGAGGACAGGGTTTGGGTGGGAGCACAAGGCATTCTGTTTTGGACATGTTAAGCTTGAGGTGGTGGGAGGATATTCAAGTAGAGATGCCTTGAAGGCAAGAGAAAATGTGAGACTGAAGAGAGAGAGAGAGAGAGAGAGAGAGAGAGAGAGAGAGAGAGAGAGAGAGAGAGAGAGAGAGAGAGAGAGAGACCAGGGCTGGAGATATAGATTTCGGTATCATCTGCATAGAGGTGGTAGTTGAAGCCATAGGAACAAATGAGTCCTCCAAGGAAGTAAATGGAGAATAGATGGGGATTAGAACCCAGGTCCTCTTAATCCCAAACCCGAGCCCTTTCCACTAGGCCACGCTGCGTTCTTGACCCAAATCCTTTCTTAAGCACCTAGAACGCCCTCCCTCAAATCTGCCAAACAATCACACTTCGCCCCTTCAAAGCCCTACTGAAGGCTCATCTCCTCCTTTCCAGACTAAGATCCCCTTTTCCTCAGCTCCCCCCCTCCGAGTCGCCCCGACTTCTTCCCTTTGCTCTACCCCCGCTCCCCGCCCCACAGCTCTTGTGTATATATGTACACATTTATAATTCTATTTATTTGTACTGATGCTTGTTTTCTTGTCTCCTCCTTCTAGACTTCAAGCCCGGTGTAGGCAGGGATTGTCGCTATTGCCGAAGTGTACTTTCCAAACGCTTAGTAAAGTGCTCTGCAAATAGTAAGTGCTGATACATACGATCGAATTAATGAATGAGAAGTTGAGGAGTAGCATGTTTTCAAATTGGGCATCCAGCTGGAATTGTAAATCAATCAATCAATCAATCAATCGTATTTATTGAGCGCTTACTATGTGCAGAGCACTGTACTAAGCGCTTGGGAAGTACAAATTGGCATCACATGGAGACAGTCCCTACCCAACAGTGGGCTCACAGTCTAAAAGGGGGAGACAGAGAACAGAACCAAACATACCAACAAAATAAAATAAGTAGGATAGAAATGTACAAGTAAAATAAATAAATAAATAAATAAATAGAGTAATAAATATGTACAACCATATATACATATATACAGGTGCTGTGGGGAAGGGAAGGAGGTAAGACGGGGGGATGGAGAGGGGGACGAGGGGAGAGGAAAGAAGGGGCTCAGTCTGGGAAGGCCTCCTGGAGGAGGTGAGCTCTCAGCAGGGCCTTGAAGGGAGGAAGAGAGCTAAATGAACTCCAATCTCCAATTCTCATTTCCTGTCTACATTGTTCCCACGAAATCCAAGTAAAAAATGGCCAATGTCTCCATGGTGATGGAATTCCTCCTGCTTGGGTTCTCGGAGGTCCAGGAGCTGCAGCTGGTACATGCTGCGCTGTTCCTCCTGGTCTACCTGGTGGCCCTGATGGGGAATCTCCTTATCGTCACCATCACCGCCCTTGACCAGCGCCTCCACACTCCCATGTACTTTTTCCTCAGACACTTGTCCCTCTTAGATCTCTGCTACATCACTACCACCGTCCCCAAGTCCATCCTCAATTCCTTGACCAACAGCAGATCATCTCCTTCCTGGGGTGTACTACACAGGTCTTTTTATTGATTCTTTTTGGTGGTTCAGAGGTTTTCATCCTTACAGCGATGTCGTATGACCGCTACGCAGCCATCTGCTGCCCCTTGCGCTATAATATCATCATGAACCGAGAGGTTTGTGCGAAGATGGCCGCCGCCTCCTGGCTCAGCGGGAGTCTCTACTCCATGATGCACATGGCCACCACCTTTTCCTCCCACTTTTGTGCTCCTCACATTATCCACCAGTTCTTCTGTGAACTCCCCCAGTTGCTCAAACTCATGTGCCCTGGAGAGTCCAGAGCATAGGTCTGTGTTCTTGTCCTCTGTGTTATTTTGTGTTTGGGCGGCTTTGTATTCATCCTCGTGTCTTATGTCCACATCTTCCTGGCGGTGCTGAAGATGCCGTCCACTGAGGGCCGGAAGAAATCCTTCTCCACATGCCTGCCTCAACTCGCTGTGGTCACTCTGTATTTTTTCACGAGTGCATTTGCCCATCTGAAGCCACCCTCACCCTCCCCATCGACACTGGACCTGCTGGTGTCCGTGTTCTACACAGTGCTGCCCCCCACCCTGAACCCTCTCATCTACAGCTTGAGGAACCGGGACATGAAGGCTGTCCTGGGAAAGATCTTCTCTGTGCACTTCATTTCTGGGTGCACTGATTCTCTCTCTTTGCTGTAGATGAGTACAGAGAGCTCTCCTTCAGGGAGGGTTTGGCCAAAATGCTCCTCAGTACAGAGTTTTTTATTTCAATCGTCGCTTCACTGTCCTCCCCTCCCTCTATTCCCTTCCCGGCATTCCTAACCCTCTAGACAGTCAGAGCTCAATAAATGCCATTGACTAAGTGATTGATTGATTAATAAATTTACTGATTAGGGGAGTACAGTGCAGCAGAATTGATAGACAGGTTCCCTCCCCACAGGAAGCTGACAGTGGAGAGAGTAAGACTCGTTATGGGCAGGAAACATACCAGTTAATCCTGTACTGTATTGTACTCTCCCAAGCACTTAGGATAGTGCTCTCCACATAGCAAGCACTCAGTAAATACCACTTAAATAAAAGATCGTCTGAGAGAAGAATATTATTGGACATTTGGCAAGGAAGTCTGCCCGCCACCTAAAGCTCAACATGTCGACGACTGAACTCCTTGTTTTCCCTCCCAAACCTTGCCCTCTCCCTGATTTTCCCATCTCTGTTGACGGCACTACGATCCTTCCCGTCTCACAAGCCCGCAACCTTGGTGTCATCCTCGACTCCGCTCTCTCATTCACCCCTCACATCCAAGCCGTCGCCAAAACCTGCCGGTCTCAGCTCCGCAACATTGCCAAGATCCGCCCTTTCCTCTCCATCCATACCGCTACCCTGCTCATTCAAGCTCTCATCCTATCCCGTCTGGACTACTGCATCAGCCTTCTCTCTGATCTCCCATCCTCGTGTCTCTCTCCACTTCAATCCATACTTCATGCTGCTGCCCGGATTATCTTTGTCCAGAAACGCTCTGGGCATATTACTCCCCTCCTCAAAAATCTCCAGTGGCTATCAATCAATCTGCGCATCAGGCAGAAACTCCTCACCCTGGGCTTCAAGGCTCTCCATCACCTCGCCCCCTCCTACCTCACCTCCCTTCTCTCCTTCTACAGCCCAGCCCACACCCTCCGCTCCTCCGCCACTAATCTCTTCACCGTACCTCGTTCTCGCCTGTCCCGCCATCGACCCCCGGCCCACTTTATTCCCCTTGCCTGGAATGCCCTCCCTCTGCCCATCCGCCAAGCTAGCTCTCTTCCTCCCTTCAAGGCCCTGCTGAGAGCTCACCTCCTCCAGGAGGCCTTCCCAGACTGAGCCCCTTCCTTCCTCTCCCCCTCGTCCCCCCTCCATCCCCCCATCTTACCTCCTTCCCTTCCCCACAGCACCTGTATATATGTATATATGTTTGTACATATTTGTTACTCTGTTTATTTATTTATTTATTTATTTTACTTGTACATATCTATTCTATTTATTTTATTTTGTTAGTATGTTTGGTTTTGTTCTCTGTCTCCCCCTTTCAGACTGTGAGCCCACTGTTGAGTAGGGACTGTCTCTATATGTTGCCAATTTGTACTTCCCAAGCGCTTAGTACAGTGCTCTGCACATAGTAAGCGCTCAATAAATGCGATTGATGATGATGATGATGATGAAGTCAGGCTAAGCAGAAATCCTGAAAACGATAGCAGTAGTAATAATATTTATTAAACACTTACTGTGTTCAGGGCACTATACTAAGCACTGGGAGAGAATAAACACATGGATATTAGACATGGTTCCCTTCCCAGGGGGTGCTCACATATAAGATCTCCCATTACAGGGGAAACCATAGCCGTGGAAGTTACCAAACGATCATTTGGGGGTTTTATTTTGTTTTGTTTTATTTTTATGGTAGTTGTTCACACTCACTATGTGTCAAGCCCCGGTCCATGGCTTGGGTTTGTTACAAGTTCATTAATGGCAGAGCAATGACATTCGTTGTGGTATTAATGACACTACTTGGAAAAGTGCCCAGCATTTAGAACAATACCCACAGTTTAGAGCAGTGCCTGGCACATAGTAAGCGCTTAACAGCTACCATAAAAATAAAAAAACAACATCAGAACAATGTTCTAGTCCCTTTGGCTATCAATGGGACCTAATAATGATCGTATTTGTTAAGTGCCTACTATTTGTCAAGCACTGCCTCTAAAACATCAGTGATTAGGTGCAATGAGTAGCCAGGCATTAGAGGAGTGAAGTGTTCTAGGAGATGAGTCAGGTATGGTAGGAGGGGGCAACTCCCTTCTCTATACTCTAAGCTCAGGGGATGCAGTGTGGGCTAGTGGATAGAGCCCTGGCCTGGGAGGCAAAAGGACCTGGGGTCTCGTCCCGCCTCCACCATTTGTCTGCTGTGTGACCTTGGGCAAGTCACTCAACTTTTCTGTGCCTCAGTCACCTCATCTGTAAAATGGGGTTTGGGACTGTGAGCCGCATGTAGGATGTGGACTGTGCCCAAACTGATTATCTTTCATTTACTCCAGTGCCTAGAACAGTGCTTAGCACACAATTAGAACTTAACAAATACCTTAAAAAAAGCTCACTGTGGACAGAGTATGTGTCCACCAAATCTGTTGTATTTATTCTCCCAAGTGATTAATATAGTGCTCTGCAATTTATTTATTTATATTAATCTTGTCTCCCCTTCTAGACCGTAAATTAATTGTGGACAGTGAAAGTGTCTGTTTATTGTTGTATTATATTCTTCCAAGGGGTTTGTACAGTAAGCACACAGTATGAACTCAATCAATACGATTGAAAGAATGATTGAATGAATGATTAAAGGGGAAGCAGCATGGCTTAGTGGAATGGACATTGGCCTAGGAGTCAGAGGATCTGGGTTCTAATCCTAGCTCTGCCTATCACCCTGTAGGTGACCTTGAGCAAGTTACTTATCTTCTCTGAGCCTCAGTTTCCTCATTTGTAAAATGAGGGTTCAATACCTGTTCTGTCTCCTACTAGACTGTGGGTCCCAAGTGGGGCAAGGACTGTGTCTGTCCTGATGCATTAATTCAATCATATTTATTGAGTGCTTACTGTGTGCAGAGCACTGTACTAAGCACTTGGGAAATACTAATCGGCAACATATAGAGATGGTCCCTACCCAACAATGGACTCACAGTCTAGAAGGGGGACACAGACAACAAAACAAAACAAAACAAGTAGATAGGTGTTAATACCATCAGAATAAATTGAATTATAGCTATATACACATCATTGACAAAATAGAGTTATAAATTTTTACAAATGAATAAAGCAATAAATATGTACAAACATATACAAGTGCTGTGGGGAGGGGAACTTGTATCTACAACAGTAGCTTGGCACAACGCTCTCTGTGGGCAGGGAACCTCTCTACCAACTCTGCTACATTGTACTGTCCCAAATGCTTAGTATAGTGTTCTGCACACAGTGGATGCTCAATAAATACCACTGATTGATTGAGTAACCAATACGACAATTAAAATTAGTAGTAGCAAAAATGTAGCAGGATGAAAAATAGCTGAATAAATAATTAAATAAAATATGAAAATATGCATAAGTGCATAAGTGCTAAGGTTAGGAATGTCATCTATATTAAGCAATGGGCTGGAGAGATTGGGGTCCCGTGAACTAATCAGGGGAGGATTTCTGAGGAAGGGGGATTTGATACTGGGAAGAGTTGTGGTATTGGATTGGGATGTGGGGAGAAGGGCGATCAGACTATTAAAGTCTTCTGAAACAATCTGGAAGCAATAATGTGAGAAGCAATAATCCTCACCTACAAATGGGGTTCCTTGTCGGTAAAGTGGGTTTCAATTCTGTTCTCCCTCCTACTTAGACTGTGAGCCCCACGTAGGATGGGGACTGCCTCCAACTTAATTTATTCGTATCTGCCCCAGGATTAGACCAGTGTTGGCATTCAACTCAGTCATTTTAATTGAGTGCTTAATGTGTTCAAAACACTGTGTTTAGCACTTGGGAGAGTACAATAAAACAATAAACAGACACATTCCCTGCCCACAACAAGCTTGTAATCTAGATGGGGATATAATAAAGGCTTAGGGCACAGGGTAAATACTTAGCAAATGTCATTATCAACATCAAAATATCCAGGTTGACCCTAATTGACCTTGGAGTTGACTTTCTTTTGTAAATACATGTTCTAAATTAGGATTTATTCCAGAACCCATGGGAAAAGAATATGAAATTCCACTTTGTGCTATGTTCTTTAACATTAACATAAAACTACTGTTTAATCTTTATTAAAGTAGCTCATAACATGAGGTGTTCTATTACTGAGATGCATCATGGCCTAGTGGAAAGTTCCAGGACTGCGGATTGTGTTCAACCGGATTATCTTGTATGTACCTCAGCTCTTAATAGAGTGCCTGGCAAATAGAAAGCCCTTTACAAATGCCATTAAAAAAGGAGGATACCGAGGGTCCTGGAAGCTGGTGGTCAGCAGGATTCTGGAGGAATCAGGGGTCTGTTTGGTCCAGAGCCCAATCAGTAGTGGCTAATGGCTATGTACTCAGAATATTTGTCAAAGCACTTACTGTATGCCAAGCAGTATGATAACTGTTGGGAAAGAATAGCAGTCTTGCCTAGTGGGAAGAGCATGGGCCTGAGAGTCAGAGGATTTGGGTTCTAATTCTGGCTCCACCACTTGTCAGCTGTGTGGATTTGGACAAGTCACTTCACTTCTCTGTGCTTCAGTTACTTCATCTGTGAAATGGGAATTAAGATTATGAGCCCCATGTGGGTCACCTTGGAAGAGAGGAAGAGAGCTAGCTTGGCGGATGGGCAGAGGGAGGGCATTCCAGGCCCGGGGGATGACGTGGTCCGGGGGTCGATGGCGGGACAGGCGAGAACGAGGTACGGTGAAGAGATTAGTGGCGGAGGAGCGGAGGGTGTGGGCTGGGCTGTAGAAGGAGAGAAGGGAGGTGAGGTAGGAGGGGGCGAGGTGATGGAGAGCCTTGAAGCCCAGGGTGAGGAGGAGTTTCTGCCTGATGCGCAGATTGATTGGTAGCCACTGGAGATTTTTGAGGAGGGGAGTAATATGCCCAGAGCGTTTCCGGACAAAGATAATCCGGGCAGCAGCATGAAGTATGGATTGAAGTGGAGAGAGACACGAGGATGGGAGATCAGAGAGAAGGCTGATGCAGTAGTCCAGACGCGATAGGATAAGAGCTTGAATGAGCAGGGTAGCAATATGGATGGAGAGGAAAGGGCGGATCTTGACAATGTTGTGGAGCTGAGACCGGCAGGTTTTAGTGACGGCTTGGCCTCAGTTACCTCATCTGTGAAATGGAGATTATAACTGGGAGCTCATGTGGGACACGGACTGTGTCCCAGCTGATTAGCATGTATTGACCCCAACGCTAAATACAGTGTCTGGCACATAGTAAGCATTTGCCAAATACCATGACAAAAAAAATGAGAGGGAATGGAGAATGGAGAAGGGTTAAGGGAGGAGAAACAATAGGAATGCTCTGTCCTGTAGGCCAGTGAGACTAGACTCCTCCCTTAATAATGACAGTGGTATTTGCTAAGATCTTACTCTTTTCTTTACTAAGCACTGGGGTAGATGCAAATCATCAGATTGGACAAAGTCCTTTTCCCACAAGGAACTCACTGTCTAAATATGAGGGGGAACAGGTCATGTACGCCACCGAAAACCAAGATCATCAGGTGGATCCAGTAACTCTTGCATCAGGCAAATGCATCCTTATGAATATCTCCCCCCGGTCTGCTCCCTCCGACGCCCAGGAGTGAGGACCGTCTCCATCCAGGAGCCTAAAACGCTGAACAGCTTTCTCATGTCAACCTGTCAGCCTCTTGGTCAGCCTGTCCCTCCAGTGAATAGTTTTCTCTTTTTGTTTTAGGGCCTTGGCCATGAGGCTTCTTCTGTGGACCACACTACTCTCCCAGCTTCGTGGTGTTCAGTGCAGGATAATTTACCATCCCCGCACCTTAGAGATAAATTATTCCATTGGCTACTACCCTGTGTACTAAAGGCTTGGGAGAGTACAATATTACAGATTTTGGAGATTCCAATTTGTTGGAGTCAGAAGGAGATTTCAATCCTGTAAATTCTCTCCTTTCCTTTCTCTGCTCCTTTAGAGTGTAACCTCGTTGTGTGCAGGGAACGTTTCCACTGACACTGTTGTATTGTATTTTCCCAAACGCTGCTGTTATGTAGAGAAGCAGTGTGACTTATTGGAAATAGCATGGGCTTGCGAGTCAGAGGTCATGGATTCTAATCCTGGCTCCATCAATTGTCAGCTGTCTGACCTTGGACGTCATTTAACTTCTCTGTGCCTCAGTTATCTCATCTGTAAAATGGGGATTAAGACTGAGAGCCCTGCGTGGGACAACCTGATTACTCTGAATCTCCCACAGCGCTTAGAGCAGTGCTTAGCACTTATTAAGCGCTTAAAATACCATAATTAATATCATTATGTGTTCTGTAGATCTTTCTCATGTTGCTTTCCCTGACTGCATGTCCTCCCAAGGTCACTTTTTGCATCAAGCAGACCCCAGATCGCACCCACCGCCTCTTTCATCAGGACTGTTATATGTTGCCCTCTCCCGAACACTTAGTACAGTGCTCTGCACAAAGAAAGTGTTTAATCAAAATCTCTGATTGATTGACTCACCCACCTAGATTAGTTTGCGGTCTCCTTGAGGCCTTCCCTCTCAGAGATTTGGGAAGTTTGGGACTCTCTTCCCATTACCCTTGTAGCTTCCTGGGGCTTTCTCCTCCCCACCTCTGCCTCACTGCCGCTTGACAGTTCAACACAAGTTTTTTCTCTGGGGTATTTGTTAAGCGCTTCCTAGGTGACAGGAACTGTACTAAGTACTGGAGTAGAGTCAAGCTAATTAGTTGTTTACAACAACAATAAGTGTTGCCGATTTGTACTTCCCAAGCGCTTAGTACAGTGCTCTGCACACAGTAAACACTTAATAAATACGATTGAACGAATGAATCAGGTTGGACACAATCGATGTCCCACATGGGGCTCACGGTCTTAATATCCATTTAGCAGATGAGGGAACTGAAGCACAGAGAAGTGAAGTGACTCGTTCAGGGTCACACAACAGCTAAGTAGTGGTGGTGCCGGTATTAGAACCCAGGTCCTTCTGACTTCCAGGCCTGAGCTCTTTTTGCTATGCCCCGATGTTTCTGTGCCATCTCCCATCCCTCCCATCACAGATACTTCATCAAACACTACCAGCATCTCATGGCCCTGGTGTTTGCTGTGGAGATCAACAAGAACCCCTACCTGTTACCCAATATTTCGCTGGGCTTCCACCTCTTCACTGCCCACTTCCTGGAGATGATCACGGCTGAGAGTTCCATAGCTCTGCTCTGGTGAAGAACCACAATTGTCCCCAACTACAGCTGTGAGCCAGAGTGGTGAGACAAACTGCTGGCTGTAATAGAAGGGATATCGTTGGCTGTGTCCACTACTGGCTCATGGCTGCTGGGGCTCTATATGCTCCCCCAGGTGAGGACTCCCAACTGCAAGGGGTAGACAAGCATTAGTTAGTTGTTGTTGTTTTGTTGTCATTGTTGTTGTCACTCTTGTTGTTTAATGGTATTTGTTAAGCACTTACTATGTGCTAGACACTGCACTAAGTGCTGTCCCATGGGCAGTCCGAGGCTAATAAATTCCCCCCTTTTCCTCTGCTCCCCCACCCCTCCCCATCATCCTGACTCCCTCCCTCTGCTCTACCACCATCCCCGCCCCATAGCACTTGTGTATATATGTACATATTTATTGTTTTATTCACTGTATTAATGATATGTATATATCTATAATTCTATTTATTTACAGTGATGCTATTGATGCCTGTCTACTTGTTTTGTTTTGTTGTCTGTCTCTCCCCTTCTAGATTGTGAGCCCGTTGTTGGTTAGGGATTGTCTCTATTTGTTGCCTAATTATAATTTCCTAGCGCTTAGTACAGTGCTCTGCACACAATAAGCACTCAATAATTATGATTGAATGAATGAATGAATGAATGAGCCAAAGTCAATGAAACGGACTTGTGTCTTTGCCTGGAATGACAAAGAAGTTCAGGGAGCAGGGAGCCTGTCTTCCAGGTCTGTTGGAGTCCAGGGCTCTATACCTACCAAGTGGTCAGTAAACACCATAGATTGATTGATTGATTTAGGATCATGGTGTGATTCATTGTTTCATTCTTTCAATCAATCATATTTATTGAGAAGCAGCGTGGCTCAGTGGAAAGAGCATGGGCTTTGGAGTCAGAGGTCACGGATTCAAATCCCAGCTCCACCAAATGTCAGCTGTGTGACTTTTGGCAAGTCACTTAACTTCTCTGTGCCTCAGTTACCTCATCTGTAAAATGGGGATCAAGACTGTGAGCCCCCCGTGGGACAACCTGATCACCTTGTAACCTCCCCAGAACTTAGAACAGTGCTTTGCACATATCAAGTGCTTAATAAATGCCATTATTATTATTATTGTTATTATTATTGAGCACTTACTGTGTGCAGAGCAATATACAAAGCACTTGGGAGAGGGCAATGCAAGAATAAACAGGCATATTCTTTGCCCACAGCAAGCTTACAGTTTAGAGAGGGGGAGACAGACATGAATGCAAATAAATAGAATTAGAGATATGTACATAAGTACTGTGGAGCTGGGAGGGGGAAAGAACAAAAGGAGCAAGTCTGGATAACGCAGAAGGGAGTGGGAGATAAGGTAAGGTGGGGATTAATTTCGGAAGGCCTTTTGGAGGAAATGTGCCTTCAGTAAGACATTGAAGTGGTCGAGATCAAATCCATCCGTGGTATTTGAGGAGGGAGGGTATTCCAGGCTAGAGGCAGGACACGGGCTAGGGGGCAGTGGTGAGTTAAGTGACCAGACTCTGAACAGAGTCTGACAGGTTGACATGAGAGAGCTGTTCAGAGTTTTAGGCTCCTCCGAGGATTCATCCCACGCACTGATGCAGTGCCTCGATGGAGACGGTCCTCGCTTCTGGATGTTGGAGGAAGTGGACCAAGGAGGATATTGATAGGGATGCTTTTGCCTGATGCAAGAGTTACTGGTTCCACCTGATGATCTTGGTTTTCGGTGGCATACATGACATGTTCCCCCTCCTATTTAGACTGTGAGTTCCATGTGGGAAAGGGAGTGTGTCCAATCTGATGATTTCTATCTATCCCAGTGATTAGTAAAGAACATAAGTTCTTAGTAAATACCACTTTCATTATTAAGGGAGGAATCTAGTCTCACTTGTCTACAGGACAGAGTGTTCCTATTGTTCCTCCTCCCTTAACCCTTTTCCATTCTTTGTTTCCTCTTATTTTTTTTGTCATGGTATTTGTTAAACACTTACTGTGTCAGGCACTGTATTAAGCACTGCGGTCGATACAAGCTAATCAGGTGGGACACAATCCATGTCCCACATGAGCTCACAGTTATAATCTCCATTTCACAGATGAGGTAACCGAGGCACTGAGAAGTGATGTGACTTGCCCAAGGTCACACAGCAGACAAGTGGTGGAGGCAAGATTAGAACCCAGGACCTCTGACTCCCAGGCCCGGGCTCTTCCCACTGGACCATGCCGCTTCTCTAACTAAGCACTCACTATGTGCCAAGCGCTATACTTAGGCCTGGTGTAGATACAAGCTAATCAGGCTATGAACCCCATGAGGGCCAGGACCCCTTTCTAATTCTCACTGGTGTATTCTTTATGGTATTTGTTAAGTTCTTATTACATACCAGGCTACGCACTGAGCACTGGGTATATACAAGTGAACAAGGTGACCCACATGGGGCTCATAATCTTAATTCCCATTTCACAGAGGAAGTAACCGAAGCACAGAGAAGTGAAGTGACTTGTCCAAAGCCACACTGCTGACACATATGTCACCAACTTGTACTTCCCAAGCACTTAGTACAGTGCTCTGCGCCCAGTAAGCGCTCATTAAATACGATTGAATGAACGAATGAATGAGGTAGTGAAGCCAGAATTAGAACCTAAATCCTCTGACTCTCAGGCCCATTCTCTTCTCACTAGGCAAGACTGCTATTCTTTTCCAACACTTAGCATAATGCTTGAATGAAGTGACTTGTCCAAATCCACACAGCTGACAAGTGGTGGAGCCAGAATTAGAACCCGAAGCTTGTTGGGGGCAGGGAATGTGTCTGTTTATTGTTTTATTGTACTCTCCCAAATTCTTGGCACAGTGTTTTGAACACACTAAGCACTCAATAAAAATGACTGAATTGAATGCCAAGCACTGGTCCAAGCCTGGGGCAGATTAAGTAAATCAAGTTGGATGCAGTACCCATCCCACGCGGGGCTCACAGTCTAAGTAGGAGGGAGAACAGAACTGAAACGCACTTTACCGATTAGGAACCCCATTTTGTAGGTGAGGATTATTGCTTCTCACTCAGTCCTACAGATTGTTTTAGAGGACCTTAATAGTCTGATCGCCTTTCTCCCAACATCCCAATCCAAGACCGCAACTCTCCCCAATGTCAAATCCCTCTTCCTCAGAAATCCTCCCCTGATTAGTTCATGGGACCTCAATCTTTCCAGCCCATGGCTTAATATAGATGGCATTCCTAACCTTAGCACTTATGCACTTATGCATATTTTCTTATTTTATTTAATGATTTATTCAGCTATTTTTCATCCTGCTACACCTTTGCTACTACTAATTCTAATTGTGGTACTGGTTACTGTGACCCGTCGTCCGGGGACGGGTTCGTTCAGTGATCGGCGAGGCGAGAGAGAGAGAGGCCGGGGATGGAAAGCCTAAGTTTTATATAAAATTTATTCCGCGAGGTGAATTGAATTTATGTAATTGTTTAGGCGCAATGGATTGAGCTTCCCTTTTGGGAGGAATATAATCAATTAGCAATATTAGAGCTTCCCTACACGGGAGGAACACAATCATCCGTTAATCGCACGTGGGTGAGTTGGTTAACTCTCACCCATGTGCACTTCCCACTCGGGAAGAATCCACTTACTTTCCCACATGGGAAGAATTCATTACATTACCCGCGCAGGTGGTGGGCGGCTAGCTCTCACAATGTGCTCTCCCTACATGGGAGGAATCCACTCATAATTCCCATCAGCAGCGGGATACTTGGGTCCCACCCACGAGACACTCACCCATCCCGTGGCCCTTGCCTCAGTGTGTTGGTTCTGGTTGTAGAGCGGGCAACGGGCCTTCTGGGTAGGGAGAGACACGTGGGCTGCTGCTGCTGCTGCTGCAGAGGCAGCTCCTGCTGCTGCGTGTCCTGGTGTTCTGACCCCAAAGGTCAGAGGTGACAGGTATTATTGCCTGTACCCCTAGGCCATTCCAGCTTCCGGCCTCAGTCTATCCAATCTCTGCCCTCCCCGCCTCCTCCATACCTAATTTGATTGGCACGGGGGCGAGGGACACCTTCTGTATTCCCAGTTTGGGCTGTCAATCTAGCAGATTTGGTCATGGGGGCGGTATCCCACCCTCACTTCCGAGTTCCGCCTGCTGGTTCAGGTGGTCACGAGATAGCTTTTGACCTTGAGATGGCCGGTACCCGAGGGTCACCTCGGGACAGTTACTCAATCAGTGGTATTTACGTAGCATCCACTGTGTGCAGAACACTATAGTAAGCATTTGGGACAGTGCAATGTAAAAGAGGTGGTAGAGTTGGTAGTGTTGGTATCAGGTTCCTGCCCACAGAGAGCTTTGTGCCAAGCTACTGTGGGAGATACAAGTTCATCCGGATAGACACAGTCCTTGCCCCACTTGGGACTCACAGTCTAGTAGGAGAGAGAACAGGTATTTAATCCTCATTTAACAGAATGAAGAAACTGAGGCTCAGAGAAGGTAACTTGCCCAAGGTCTCCTACCAGGTGATTGGCAGAGCTTGGATTAGAACTTAGGTCCTCTGACTCCTAAACTCACTTTCATTCCACTAAGCCAGGCCGCTTCCTCTTCATTCATTCATTCAATCGTATTCACTCATCTGGATGGGGAGGGAGTTCAGGCTAGGAGGAGGGCATAGGAAAGGAGTTAGTGGCAAGATAGAAGAGATAGGCCACAGTGAGTAAGCTGGTGCCAGAGGAGTAGAGTGTGTAAGAGGAGATTTCTGAGGTGAGACAGAATAGGGGAAGGGAACTGAGTGTTTTAAAGCCAATGGTAAGGAGTTTCTGTTTGATGGGGTGGTGGATGTCCTCCTATTACCTCAAGCTTCACAGTACAAAACAGAACTCCTTAATCTTCCCACTCAAACGCTGTTCTCCCCCTGACTTTCTCATCGTTGAAGACAGCACCTCCATACTTCCTGTGTCACAAGCCCGTAACCTTGACATTATTTTTGGCTCCTGTCTTTCATTCAACCTACATATTCAATCCATCACTAAATCCTGTTTTTTCCACCTTCACAATATCACTAAAACCAGCCCTCTCCTCTCCCTCCAAACTGCTACGATCGTAATACAATCACTCATCCTATCCCACCTGGATTACTGCATCAGCCTCCTCACTGACCTCCCATCTTCCTATCTGCAAACACTGCCGTCCATACTTTACTCTGTTGCCTGTATCATTTTTCTACAGAAACGTTCAGGACATATTTCCCCACTCCTCAAAAAACTCCAATGGTTGCCCATCTACCTCCGCATCAAACAAAAACTCCTCACCATTGGCTTTAAAGCAGTCCATCTCCTTGCCCCTTCCTAACCTACCTTACTTCATTACTCTCTTTCTACAACCCAACCACAAACTTCGATCCTCTAATGCTAACCTTCTCACTCTGACTCGATCTCATCTGTCTTGACATCGACCCCTCCTCCATATCCTGCCTCTAGCGTGGAACCCCCTTCCTCCTCAAAACTGACAGACAATTATTCGCCCCCCCCCCCCGCCCACCTTTCAAAGCTTTACTGTAGGCACATCTCCTCCAAGAGGCCTTCTCTGACTATGCCTCCCTTCTTCCCCCCACTCCCTTCTGCATCCCCCAGACGTGCTCCCTTTGTTCTTCCCCCTCCTAGCCCCACAACACTTATGTACATATCTGTAATTTATTTTTATTAATGTCTATCTCCACCCCGTCTAGACTGTAAACTCACTGTGGCCAGGGAATGTGTCTATAGTTGTATTGTAGCCTCCCAGCACTTAACGTGGCCTGGTGGAAAAAGCCCGGGCTTGGGAGTCAGAGGTCATGGGTTCTAATCCCGCCACATGCCTGCTGTGTGACTTTGGGCAAATCACTTCACTTCTCTCGGCCTCAGTTACCTCATCTGGAAAATGGGGATAGACTGTGAGCCCCACGTGAGACAATTTGATTACCTTTGTATCTACCCCAGCGCTTGGAACAGTGCTCGGTACATAGTAAGCACTTAACAAATGCCATCATTATTATTATTATTATTAGTAGTAGTAGTAGTAGTAGTAGTAGTAGTAGCAGTAATACAGTGCTGTGCAAACAATAAGTGTTCAATAAATACAATTGAATGAATGAGTGACTGGATGGATGGGCAGCCATTGTGTGTTCTTGAGAAGTGGAGAGACATGAACTGAATGTTTTTGTTGGTAAATCATCCGGGCAGCAGAGTGAACTATAGATTGGAGTGGTAAGAGACAGGAGGCTGGGTGGTCAGCGAGAAGGTAGATACAATAGTCAAGGCAGGATAGGATAAGTGCTTGGATCAGCATGGTAGCAGTTTGGGTGGAGAGGAAAGAGCAGATTTTAGCAATGCTGTGAAGGTAGAACCAACAGGATTTGGTGACAGATTTGAATTTGTTGTTGGAATGAAAGAGCTGAGCCAAGGACAACACCACAGTTACAGGCCTGTGAGTCAGGGAGGATAGTGGTGTTGTCTACAGTGGTGGGAAAAGGATGGAGGACAGGGTTTGGGTGGGAAAACAAGGATTTCAGTTTTAGACATGTTTAATTTGAGGTGTCAGTGGGACATCCAAGTAGATATGTCTTGGAGGCAGGAGGAAATGCTAGATTGCAAGGAATGCATCATCTTCAGTTACCTCAAGGAACCAGGACATTTGAAAGATTTGTTCAGGCTTTGTCAATATGCACCCAAAGGAAGTTGAAGGAAAATAAATGCACCCCAGAAATAAATTGCTTACAATATCTGGTTAATTTGCCAGTTTTAAGCCCCTTCCAAGCTGCAATTTATTATGGTCTCCTGCAAGAATCAAAAGAGGACCCAGACCTGTTTAGAACAGTGCTCTTAAGATGAGTACAAGCTCATTTCCCAGTTCAGCAAAGCAAGCTACCTTAATACCATCTTGCAGACCTGATACATACTTCTTGAAGGTAAACTCCGTGAGTTGACAGTATTAGAAAACAGTATTAGAAAACTGGATTTACAAACTGGAATAGTGCTATTGCCCTCATTATTATTATTGCATTTTTTTCTAGTCTTACAGGTAAAGAAAGTTAAGTTTGTATTGAGCACTTGGAAGAGTATACTCTAGCAGAGATGGTAGGCACGTTTTCTGCCCACAACGAGCTTGTGGTATAGAGGGGGAGACATATGATCAAAATATCAATCAATCAATGGCATTTATTGAGTGTTTACTTTGTGCAGAGCACTGTATTAAGTGGTGGGAGAGTACAATACATGGAATAGTGGATAGAGCATGGGCCTGGGAGTCAGAAGGTTATAGATTCTAATCCCGGCTCCATCACCTGTCTGCTGTGTGATCTTGGGCAAGTCGTTTCACTTCTCTTGGCCTCAGGTAACTCATCTGTAAAATGGAGATTGAGATTGTGAGTTACAGATGTGACAGGGACTGTGTCCAACCCGATTTTCTTGTATCTACCCCTGAACTTAGGACAGTGCCTGGTGCATAGTAAAAACTTAACAAACACTTTTATTATCATTATTATTATTAAATATGCAACAGAGTTGGTAGACATGATCTCTGCCCACGGTGAGCTTACAGTCTAAAGGAGGAGACAAGCATTCATATCAATAAATACATTATGGTTATGCATATAAGTGATGGGCTGAGGGAGGGTTGCCAATCCAAGTGCAAAGGTGACTCAGAAGAGAGAGGGAGAAGAGGAAAGAAGGGCTTAGTCAGGGAAAGCCTCTTGGAGGAGGTGTGCCTTCAATAAGGCTTTAAAAGTGGGAAGACTGATTGTTTGTTAGATATGAAGGGGAAATATGAAGGGGGTCAATCAATCAATCAATCAATCAATCGTATTTATTGAGCGCTTAATATGTGCAGAGCACTGTACTAAGCGCTTGGGAAGTACAAATTGGCATCACATAGAGACAGTCCCTACCCGATAGTGGGCTCACAGTCTAAAAGGGGGAGACAGAGAACAGAACCAAACATACCAACAAAATAAAATAAGTAGGATAGAAATGTACAAGTAAAATAAATAAATAAATAAATAAACAGAGTAATAAATATGTACAACCATATATACATATATACAGGTGCTGTGGGGAGGAGAAGGCGGTAAGGCGGGGGGATGGAGAGGGGGACGAGGGGGAGAGGAAAGAAGGGGCTCAATCTGGGAAGGCCTCCTGGAGGAGGTGAGCTCTCAGGAGGGCCTTGAAGGGAGGAAGAGAGCTAGCTTGGCGGATGGGCAGAGGGAGGGCATTCCAGGCCCGGGGGATGACGTGGGCCGGGGGTCGATGGCGGGACAGGCGAGAGCGAGGTACAGTGAGGAGATTAGTGGTGGAGGAGCGGAGGGTGCGGGCTGGGCAGTAGAAGGAGAGAAGGGAGGTGAGGTAGGAGGGGGCGAGGTGATGGACAGCCTTGAAGCCCAGGGTGAGGAGTTTCTGCCTGATGCGCAGATTGATCGGTAGCCATTGGAGGTTTTTGAGGAGGGGAGTGATATGTCCAGAGCGCTTCTGGACAAAGATAATCCGGGCAGCAGCATGAAGTATGGATTGAAGTGGAGAGAGACACGAGGATGGGAGATCAGAGAGAAGGCTAGTGCAGTAGTCCAGACGGGATAGGATGAGAGCTTGAATTAGCAGGGTAGCGGTTTGGATGGAGAGGAAAGGGCGGATCTTGGCAATGTTGCGGAGCTGGTCGTGTCTCTAGTACCTTCTATGATGTTATGAAGCCAGAAGGCTGTTTCTCCAGAGTGTTAATGCCTTACCTAATTACAGAAAAAGTAGGGAATATTTTGAGGGTCAACCAGGATGAGTCTACAGTTGGTGTTAATTTGACTTGAATTAGGAAGCGAGGGCCACTGGGAACTGGTGAGAGACCAATGTGTTCATTTCTTCTGAGAAATTCCTCCAGCCCGGATAACAATCAATGGTTTTATTGAGCACTTACCATGGACAGAGTACTGTACTAAGCACTTGGGACAGTACACTCAAAACAGTTGGTACACAAATTCCCTGCCTACAACGAGCTTACATTCTAGTGAACACTTCTCATTGATTTCCAAAATTGTATCCTTTGGTAATCAAGCAGTATGCCCTCATGAAAGAGCGTGGGCCTAGGAGACAGAGAATCTGAGTTCTAATTCCAGTTCTGCAAATTGCTTGCTGTGTGACCTTGGGCAAGTCATTTAACTTCTCTCTGCCTCAATTTCCACAGATATAAAATGGAGATTTGATACTTATTCTCCCACCTACTTAGCCTGTTGGGCAGAGACTGTGTCCAACCGGATTCCTCTAAATAGTAAGCTTCCTGTGGACAGGGACCATGCCTTACCAGCTCTGATATATTATGCACTCCTAAGCACTTAGTACATGGCTCTGTCCACAGTAAGTGCTCTGCCCACAGGAAGTGCTCTGCCCACAGTAAGTGCTCAATAAATACCATTAGCACCAAGTTACATTAACGACAACCTCATTCGCACCTACTCAGCCCTCCCATGCTAGTTGGCTGTTCACTCCTCTCCCCAGGTATCTCTGTTCCCTGACCCCCTTAACAGGTCCACCCTACTCCAGCACATAATACTTTGTATCTGCTCTTTATGACATCATTATCTGCCAATTGTATTATTGCCGTACCATGTTAATTGTTTAACTACCCCTGTGATGCCAACGCCTACTTAAATTATTGCTACTGTTTCATCGCTTCTGCATCTCAATTGTTAAACTTCCGCTGTACTGTCACTCGCCCGGCTGACCTCACCATGAACTTTCAATTCCCTTGCTCCCAACTTCCATTCCCATTCCTCACCTTCCCCTTCCCCTCTCCCACCTAGCTTTTTCCCTCCCTCCCCCCCCCCACCACCACTTCCCCTCACCCCCTACCAAGGATCCCTCTGTACCAGCGCCAGTACTCCGCTCCTCCCTCCCAGCCCCCTCACTCCCCTTCTCCCCCCCCCCACCCCATCCTAGTTCTCCTTTCCCATCGCCAAACCTCTTCCCACTGTCCCCGCCCTGGCTCACACCAACTCATGCCAATCCAAACCCTCCACACCACTCGCACCCTTCCCCCTCCCTCCCCTCCCTCGACAGCTGCTGCCAGGTGTGGCCTCTGGAACCCTCGCTCCGTTTTAAGTAAGATCCCTTTCATCCTGGACCTATTCCTTTCCAGCTCTCTGCTCCTCCTCGCCCTAACTGAAACATGGCTGTCTCCAGACGACACGGTCTCTTCTGCTGCTCTCTCCAGTGGAGGCCTCTTCTTCTCCCACTCCCCGAGACTCACCGGAAAAGGAGGAGGTATTGGTTTCCTCTCGCCCGCCAATGTCGCTTTCGCACTATCCCTCCTCCCCCTTCCCTTTCCTTCCCTTCCTTTGAAGCCCACATTATTCGCCTCTACCACCCCCTCCAGATTCTTGTAGTCGTCATCTACCGCCCTCCCGGCCCCACCTCCAATTTCTTTAACGACTTTGACACCTTCCTCACCTTCCTTCTCTCCTTCTCCATGCCCACTCTGATCCTCGGAGACTTCAACATCCACATGGATATCCCTTATGACTCCTCTGCCACCTGCCTTCTATCTCTCCTCGACGCTGCCAAACTCTTGCTCCACCCCACCTCACCCACTCACCATCTTGGTCATACCCACGACCTCATCATCTCCTACCGCTGCACTGTGTCCACCCTCACCAACTCTGAAATCCCTCTCTCTGATCATAATCTTCTCACCTGCCTCCTCACTCACACTCCTTTCCCCTGTAAATCCATATTACTCCCTCACAGAGATCTCCGCTCTCTGGACCTCATCCATCTTTCTGAGCACCTCACACCCCACCTCGCCTCCCTCTCCTCTCTACCCAGTCTTGGTAATCAGATTACTGCTCTCAACTCTACCCTTTCTACTCAGCTAGGCTCACTCGCTCCCCTTTCCCTTCGCTGCTCTCGTACCACTAACCCACAACCCTGGATCACTGCCACTGTTTGCCTCCTTCGCTCTTATGCTGGAGCTGCAGAACGCTGCTGGCGAAAGTCTAAACACCATGCCAACCTCGTTCACGTCAAGTTTATCCTTTCCTGCCTTAACTCAGCCCTCTCCTCTGCCAGACAAAACTATTTCTCCTCCCTTATTGACACCCATGCCCATCACCCCCGCCAGCTCGTCCGTACATTCAACTCCCTTCTCAGGACTCCGGTTCCTCCTCCTCCTCCTTCCCTCACCCCCAACGATCTGGCCTCCTACTTCATTAACAAAATTAAATCCATCAGGTCCGACCTCCCCAAAGTCATTTCCCCACCTTGTCCAACTCCCCGGCTCTCAACACTCTCTGCTACTCTCCCATCCTTCCCAGCAGTATCCTCAGAGGAGCTCTCCTCCCTCCTCTCAAGTGCTGCTCCGGCCACCTGTGCTTCTGACCCCAGTCCCTCTCATCTCATGATATCTCTCGCTCCGTCCCTTTTCACCTCCTTAACTTCCATCTTCAACCGCTCACTCTCCACTGGTTCCTTCCCCTCTGCCTTCAAACATGCCCAACTCTGTCCCATCCTAAAAAAAACCTCTCTTGACCCCACCTCACCTTCTAGTTATCGCCCCATATCCCTCCTACCATTCCTTTCCAAACTCCTTGAACGAGTTGTCTACACGCGTTGCCTAGAATTCCTCAACAACAACTCTCTCCTCGACCCCCTCCAGTCTGGCTTCCGTCCCCTACATTCCACGGAAACTGCCCTCTCAAAGGATGCCAATGACCTCCTGATTGCCAGGTCCAACGGCTCCTACTCTATCCTAATCCTCCTCGACCTCTCAGCTGCCTTCGACCCTGTGGACCACCCCCTTCTCCTCAACACGCTATCTGACTTTGGATTCACAGACTCTGTCCTCTCCTGGTTCTCCTCTTATCTCTCCGGTCGTACATTCTCAGTCTCTTTTGCCGGCTCCTCCTCCCCCTCCCATCCCCTTACTGTGGGGGTTCCCCAAGGTTCAGTGCTTGGTCCCCTTCTGTTCTCGGTCTACAGGCACTCCCTTGGTGACCTCATTCGCTCCCACTGCTACAACTATCATCTCTACGCTGATGACACCCAGATCTACATCTCTGCCCCTGTTCTCTTCCCCTCTCTCCAGGCTCGCATCTCCTCCTGCCTTCAGGACATCTCCATCTTGATGTCTGCCTGCCACCAAAAAATAAACATGTCCAAAACTGAACTCCTTGTCTTCCCTCCCAAACCCTGCCCTCTCCCTGACTTTCCCATCTCTGTTGACGGCACTACCATCCTTCCCGTCTCACTAGCCCGCAATCTTCGTGTCATCCTCGACTCCGCTCTCTCATTCACCCCTCACATCCAAGCCGTAAACAAAACCTGCCGGTCACAGCTCCGCAGCATTGCCGAGATCCGCCCTTTCCTCTCCATCCATACCGCTACCCTACTCATTCAAGCTCTCATCCTATCCCGTCTGGACTACTGCATCAGCCTTCTCTCTGATCGCCCGTTCTCGTGTCTCTCCCCACTTCAATCCATACTTCATGCTGCTGCCCAGATTGTCTTTGTCCAGAAACGCTCTGGGCATGTTACTCCCCTCCTCAAAAATCTCCAATGGCTACCAATCAATCTGCGCATCAGGCAGAAACTCCTCACCCTGGGCTTCAAGGCTCTCCATCACCTCGCCCCCTCCTACCTCACCTCCCTTCTCTCTTTCTACAGCCCACTCCGCACCCTCCACTACTCTACCGCTAATCTCCTCACCGTACCTCGTTCTCGCCTGTCCCGCCATCGACCCCCGGCCCACGTCATCCCCCGGGCCTGGAATGCCCTCCCTCTACCCATCCGCCAAGCTAGCTCTCTTCCTCCCTTCAAAGCCCTACTGAGAGCTCACCTCCTCCAGGAGGCCTTCCCAGACTGAGCCCCTTCCTTCCTCTCCCCCTCATCCCCCTCTCCATCCCCCCATCTTACCTCCTTCCCTTCCCCACAGCACCTGTATATATGCATATATGTTTGTACATATTTATTACTCTATTTATTTATTGATTGATTTTACTTGTACATATCTATTCTAATTATTGTATTTTGTTAATATGTTTGGTTTTGTTCTCTGTCTTCCCCTTTTAGCCTGTGAGCCCACTGTTGAGTAGGGACTGTCCCTATATGTTACCAACTTGTACTTCCCAAGAGCTTAGTACAGTGCTCTGCACACAGTAAGCGCTCAATAAATACGATTGATTGATTGATTGATTGGTTGATTGGGTTCCATCATGATTTTCCAGGCTGGGGATGCCTGACATTTTTCTCCACTGTTCCCAGGCAAACCATTTGAGAACTATCTCTCCAGTGCTCCCAGGGTCTTAGTGGATAGATCACGGGCATGGGAGTCAGAAGGACCTGAGTTCTAATCCCAGCTCTACCACCTGTCTGGTGTGTGACCTTGGACAAGTCACTTAACTTCTCTGGACCTCGGTTCCCTCATCTGTGAAATGGGGATTAAGACTGTGATCCTTATGTGAGAAAAGGACTTCATCCAACTCGCTTAGCTTGTATCTACCCCAGCACTTAGAACGGTGCCTGGCACATAGTAAGTGCTTAAGAAACATCACAATTATCATTAACCATGTGGGAACTCTCTCTCCAGTGCTTCCAGGAGAGCCATGTGAGAACAGGTAATGTCCCTGGGATTCTATGAGGAATCCTTGATAGAAACAAGAGATTATCGTTTCCACAGTGTCCTCATTCTCAGGTCACTGTAAATAATCAGGAACGGATTCACGGTAGTGAAAAACCTCATGGCTGTTCACCAGCACCAGCTGTCCGTAGAAGAGGACGTAGAGGGTGACCAGGGCCATGATTCCTTTGACCGCTCTAACCTTGGGCATCGTCCCAGGCAGCCGTCCTGGCACGTGGAGGTGTTGTACCTGACGACTATGCCCGTGCAGGACCCACACCATGTAGTCGCTGTTTGTGCACATCAGAATCATGAAGAAGAGATCTCTGAGAGAGAGAACAATTGCTTTTATCAGGGTGATTGCTGCACTGACAGGGACCTCTGTGCAATATTTCAGATCCAGCACACTTCGAACGCTGGAGCCATTCAGGGGACCTGCCACATATATCGGCACGCCCACTCCTACAAACAGATTGAAGATCCAGGAGAAGAGACAGGAGGGGAGAATGCATCTGTGTAACTTTGGCTTGATCCGGGCTCACCCGGGGGTGCTGGGGCTGATGGTGACGGCCTGGAACACACTCAGGAGGCATGTGGTGCAGATGGAAAGTCCGCAGGCCACTTGGTACAGGTACATGAGGAGTTTACAGCCATCATCATCCAGAAAATTCCCCAGCCCCTAAACTGACATGCTCTCCGGGACTCCAAGGATAAGATTTGGACCTGAAAGGAGAATAATTCTAATAATTATGGTATGATAATGGCATTTGTCAAGTGTTTACTGTGTGCCAAGCACTGGACTAAGCACTGAGGAAGATATATGAGAATCAGGTCCCAAATGGGGCTCACAGTTCAAGTTGGAGTGACAATGGGTATTGAATTACCATTTTACAGATGAGGGAGCTGAGGCACAAAGCAGTGAAGTGACTTGCCCATGGTCACACAGCAGGCACGGGGCAGAGCCAGGAATAGAACCCTGGCCCTCTGACTCCGCAGTCTGTGTTTTTCTGCTAATCCACACTGCCTTTCCTGGAAGGGGGTTTTGTGGGACAAGAAATCGATCGATCAGTGCTAATTATTGAGCACTTGCAATGTGCAGAGCACTGTTCTAAGGGCTTGAGAGAGTACAATGTAACAGAATTAACTGGCACATTCTCTGTCCATAATGAACGTACAGTCTAGAGGAGTAGTCAAACATTAATATGACTAAATAAATAATTTATAATGAATTATAATAAGGGCAAAGGGGTTGGTGGGGCAAATATCAGATGTCCAGATGTCACAGATCCAAAGGCATAGATGATGGAGAAGGGAAAGTGAGCAGGAAAAAGAGGGCTTAATCAAGAAATAATAATGATGTTTGTTAAGCTCTTACTATGTGCCAAGCACTGTTCTAAGCGCTGGGGTAGATACAAGGTTATCAGTTTGTCCCACGAGGGACTCACAGTATTAATACCCATTTTACAGATGAGGAATCTGAGGCACAGAGAAGTTAAGTGACTTTCCCATAGTCACACAGCTGATAAGTGAGGAGTCATGATTAGAACCCACAACATCTGACTCCCAAGAACGTGCTCTTTCCACTGAGCCACACTGGTGAAATCTACCCCGGCAATATTTCTAAAACCCTAATTATTAGGGGAGACAGATTCCTGCTTACACAGCGTGGAGGAATCAGGTGAGAAGTTGTGTGGTTTACTGGATAATGTACGGACCTGGGAGTCCGAAGGACCTAGGGTCTAATCCTGGCTCTGCTACTTATCTGCTCTGTGACCTTGCGCAAGTCATTTCATTTCCCTGTGCCTCAGTTACCTCAACTGTAAAATGGGTATTAAGAGTGTGAGCCCCTAGTGGCACAGAGTAAGTAGGTGACCTGATCAATTTGTATCTACCCCAGTAGATAGAAAACTTCGTGGCACATAGTAAGTGCCTAACAAGTACTGCGTTATTCTTCTTCTTCTTATTATTATTATTACTATTATTATTATTATTTAAGAGGGAATTATTAGAAGGTAGAGGTGGAGTAGAGTCAGGGCGTGGGGCTGAGGAAACAGAACAAACCCAAACATCTCACGCTCCCCTTCCAATCACCCAACTCACTCCCTTTTCTCTACTCCCCTCCCCACAGCACTTGTTTATATATGTACATATTTATAATTCTATTTGTAATTCTATTTTTTTCTATTAATGCTACTGATGCTTGTTTACTTCTTTTGATGCCTGTCTCCCTCCTTCTAGACTGTGAGCCCATTGTGGGCAGAGATTGTCTCTATTTGTTGATGAATGGTACTTTCCAAGCACTGTGTGCTCTGCACACAGTAAGCACTCAATAAATACGATTGAATGAATGAATGAATGAATCTCGGTCCTTTCCTTAGACAACTCTGCCTCATTTGTGAGAAACAGCGTGGCTTAGTGGAAACAGCATGGGCTTGGGAGCCAAAGGTTGTGGGTTCTAATCCCAATTCTACCACTTGTCAGCTCTGTGACTTTGGGTAAGTCACATAACTTCTCTGTGCCTTAGGTACCTCATTTGTGAAATGGGGATGAACACTGTGAGCCCCATGTGGGGGAACCTGATTATCTTGTATCTAACCCAGTGTTTGAACAGAGCTTGGCACGTAATAAGCGCTTAACAAATACTATTGTTATTCTTCTTCTTCTTCTTCTTCTTCTTCTTCTTCTTCTTCTTCTTCTTCTTCTTCTTCTTCTTCTTATTATTATTATTATTATTATTATTATTATTATTATCATTTGTATCCGGGAGGGATAGCAGGAAATTCTATGGAACAAGGTGGTAGGATCAACCTGTCCTGGAGTTTAAATCCTCCATCTTCAACCCACCTCCCATCTCTCACTCTCCAGCCCTCCAAGTCAGGCCCCTTTCTTGGAGACCCTACCCAGTTCAGCCACGCACTGAGCCGAGAATATGGCTAATGTATCCCGTTCAATCATCTCCATTCCTCTTCCCGACCCTGAAATTCTTCTAACAGAGAGAGATGCCTCCCTCTTTGAGAAGCGGCATGGCCTATTGGAAAGAGCTAACGCCTGGGAGTCCGAGAACCTGGGTTCTAATCCCAGATCCACTGCTTGTCAGTCAGTTAGTCATATTTATTGAGCACTTACTGTGTGCAGAGCACAGTGCTAAGCCCTTGGTAGAGGACAATGCAACAATATCACAGACATATTCCCTGCCCATAATGAGCTTCTGCTGTATGACTTAGGCAAGTCACTTCATTTCTCTGTGCCTAAATTCCCTCATCTGTAAAATGGGGATTCAATCTCTGTTCTTCCTCCTACTTAGGCTGTGATCCCCATGTGGGTCCTGATTATCCTGAATCTACCCCAGTGCTTAGTACACTGTTTGGCACATAGTAAATACTTAACAAAATATAGGTCTGAGAGTCAGCAAGACCTAGTTTGTAATCCTGGTTCAGTGAGGTAACCTTGCACAAGTCATGAACCTTTCTATGCCACGGTTACCTCATCAGTTAATTGTGTATTCAATACCTGTTCTTTCTACTTAGACTGTGAACCCCATGTGGGACAGGGGTAACATATCTTCGCCAGCACCTAGAACATTGCTTGACACATAGTTAGGTTTTAACAAATACTTATAACAATGACAACAACAACAATAATAATAATGATGATGATGATGATAATAATAATAATAATAGCAATAATAATAATAATAATAATAATAATAATAATCTCCTCCTTACATGTCTCCATTGCTCCTACTAGCTGTGAGGGCCAACTCAAGGATAGTCAGATTCTGGCTAAAGAAGGGTGAGGTGATATTTATAAGCTTCCATTCTCATCTCTCCCCTTCTTCTGGTGATGATTGGGGTATGTGTGTGTGTGTGTGTGTGTGTGTGTGTGTGTGTGTGTGTGTGTGTGTGTACGTGAATGAGTGCACTGGTGAAGGATGAATCCATCTGACAATTCCAGTGGGATATTTGTGGGGATTCCCAGAATCACCTCCCCACTGCCTGATAATTTGGGATGCAATAATCCCTGAGACTTTTCCCCGACATGAGGTGGTGATGATTGACCCACAGAGACCCAGGGCAGGGCCGCCTCCGAATGGACCTGGAAATTTCCCAGTTCCTATCCAACATGGCCTAGTAGAAACTCAGAGGACTTGGGTTCTAATTCCAGCTTTGCCACTTGCCAGCTGTTTGATCTTGGTAAAATCACTTCACTTCTCTGGGCTTCAGTTTCTTCCATCAAAGCTATTTATTAAGTGGTAAGTAAGCACTTGGGAGAGTACAATATGACAGATTTGGTAGATACATTCCCTGTCCACATTGTTAAATGCTTTTTCTCCCCACTACATAGACTGTGAAACCAATGAGTGACAAGGACTATGGCTCTGGTTTTTTTTGTGATATTTGTTAAGGCCTTACAGTGTGCTAGGTACTCTACTAGCACTGGGATAGATACAATCATATCAGATTGGACAACACAGTCCCTGTCCCTCATGGGGCTCTCAGTCCTAGTCCCTATTTTTCAGATGTGGTAATTGAGTACCAGAGAAGTGAAGTAACTTGCCCAAGGTCACATAGACTGGTGGTGGAGCCAGGATTAGAACCCTTGTCCTCCATACCTCAGGCCAGTGCTCTTTCCATTAAACCACAATTTTTTTGTAAGGGTATTTGTTAAACGGTTACTATGTGTCAGGCACTATACTAAATGTTGGGTTAGATGTAATCTAAACAGGTTGGACCCAGTTCCTGTCCCTTATGGGGCTTACAGATTCCATCCCCATTTCATTGAAGATGTAAGTGAAGAACAGAGAAGTGAAGTGACTTATTCAAGGTCACACAGCAGACACTTGAATGAATGAAAGTGTAAAAATGGGGATTAAAAACCAGGTCCTCTTGACTTCAGGACAGTGCTCTTTCCACCAGACCACAATGCTTCACCAAATCCAACCTGATTATCTTTTATCGACCCCAAACCCAGCTCTTAGTATAGCCTTTGTCACAAAGAAAGTGCTTAACAATTACCACATTGTTAAGACAGCTTTTGCTGATCTCCAAGAAATGAGCCTCTACACCTGAGTTCCTGCTACCATGACTAATACCCCAGACTGTGTTTCTGGAGGTCAGACACTCCAGGGTTAATTTCCATGACTATCTAGGTATGCTGTTGAGGACTGCAGGAAGCAAAATGGTCTAGTGGATAAAATGCAGGTCTGGGAGTCAGAGGACCTGGGTTCTAATTCTGGTCCTCCACTTACTACTGTTGTCAACTTGGACAAGTCACTTAACGTCCCTATGCCTCAGTTTCTTCACTGCAAAATGGGGATACAGACTGTGAACCCCATGAGGAACAGGAACTGTGTTCAACTTGACTAGCTTGCATCTACCCTGGTGTTTAGTAAAGTGCCTGGAATATAGTAAGCACTTATAAGAAGCAGTGTGGCTTAGTAGAAAGAGCACGGACTTGGGAGTCAGAGGTCGTGGGTTCTAATCGCAGCTGTGTGAATTTGGGCAAGTCACTTAACTTCTCTGTGCTCTCAGGCACCTCATCAATAATATGGGGATTAACACTGTGATCCCCATATGGGACAACCTGATAATCTTGTATCTACCCCAGCGCTTAGAACAGTGATTGGCACAAGTAAATGTTTAATGAATACCATATTTATTATCATTATTATTATTATTAACAAATGCCATAAGAAACAGTGTGGCTTTGTGGAATGAGTACCAGCCTGAGAACCAGAGTACCAGCACCTAGCACGGTGCTTGACAAAGAGAAAGTGCTTAAAAATTACAATAAAAAAGACAAGTTGGGCGAGAGAATTTTACATAAATTGAGAAGCAGTGTTGCCTGTTTGAAAGAGCTCAGGCCTCAGAGTCAGAAGACCTGGGTTCTGATCCTGGTTCTGCCAATTACTTGCTGTGTGACCTTGGACAAAATTACTTAACAACTCCATTCCTCAGTTCTCCTGTCCTCCCTTCTACTTAGACTATGAGCCCCATGTGGGATACTGTCTGTGTCCAACCTAATTGACTTGTTACTAACCTAGCACTTAGAAGAGTGTTTGTCACATAGTAAGTGCTTTACAAATACTATTTTTTAAAAAAAGATAACAGGTATTTCCACCCCTTCTCACAGCCAATACCCAAATGTTGCCTAATAGAATACTGAAATGAAATTGGAGGAGACCCACCACTGAACTCTTCCCAGTAGTCTCTGAGCCCTGCAGCATGGCCTAATATTAATAATAATAATAGTCCTTCTGCAAGTTAATCCTGTTGATTGAAAGCTTTCAGTATGCAGAGTACTGTACTAAGCACTCGGGAGAGTATAGTATAAAAATATAACAAGCATATTTCTTGCCCACAACGAGTTTACAGTCTGGAGGGCGGAACAGACATTAATATAAACAAAAACATTCCAGTTATGTACATAGGTGCTGTGGGGCTGGGAGGGGGTATGAATGAAGGGAACATGTCAGAGCGATGCAGAAGGGATAGGGAGTGCGGGAAATGGGGACTTAACCAGGGAAGGCCTCTGGAGGAGATGTGTTCTTAGTAAGAATTTGAAGGTGGGACGAGTGATCATTTTTCGGGTATGAAGCAGGAGGGCATTCCAGGCCAGAGGCAGGAAGTGGGTGAGAGTTGGCAGCGAGATAGACGAGATTGAGATACGGGGAATAGGATGGCACTAGAGGAGTGAAGTGTGTGAACTGGATGTGAGGGAAAGGGGGGCAAAGTGATTGTTTTAAAGTTGATGTTAAGGAGTTTCTGTCTGATGCAGAGGTGTATGGGCTTGAGTAGTGGGGAGACACGGACTGAATGCTTTGATAGATAAATGATTGGGGCAGCAGAGTGAAGGGACTCATCCCAGAGGACTTAGTAGGTGGATAGGTCTGCTTCACTGGGCCCCTGTTATGGATCCATATTGCAATCAGGAATGGATTGACCACAGAGAGGGTGAATCCCATGGCGTGTGCCTGTTCACCAGAAGAGGAAAATTCTCCCTCATTTTCATTATTACACTCAGCATGTTGGTCTGCTGCCCTTACAGCAGTGTGAGAAGCAGCATGGCTCAGTGGAAAGAGCATGGGCCTGTGAGTCAGAGGTCGTAGGTTTGAATCCCAGCTCCGCCACTTGTCAGCTGTGTGACTTTGGGCAAGTCAATTCACTGCTTGGTGCCTCAGTTGCCCAATCTGTAAAATGGGGATTAAGACAGTGAGCCCCAAGTGGGACAACCTGATTAACTTGTATCTCCCCCAGTGGTTAGAGCAGTGCTTGGCACATAGTAAGCACTTAACAAATAGCATCTTTTTTTTAAAGGAGGACATAGAGGATAACCAGAGCCACGTCCCTCCTGGCCACCCTGACGTTGAACATCGCCTCGGGGGAACGTCCGGGGGTGTGGAGGTGTCTGACCTGCCGGTGTTGCCCGTGCAGAACCATCACCATGTAGACCCTGGCCGTGCTCAAGAGCCTCATGAATAACAGATCACTGAAGGAGAACGTGACCACCATGACCAGAGTGGTTTTCCCACCGTCACTAACTTTAGTGTAATATTTGATGTGCAATGTAATGTGAACGTTACTTCTGTTTTGAGGGCTGCTTATGGTCATCAGCGTATCAAGTGCTATTACCATATAGAGGTCCCAGGAGAGGAGGCAGGAGGAGATGATGCATTTGGGTAACCTGGCCTTGAACCATACCCACCGTTGGGGGGAGGGGGTCACAGGGCCGATGGTGTCGGCCTGGAACACGCTCAGGAGGCAGATGCTGCAGATGGCCAGACCCCAGGCCACTCGATACAGATAAATGAGGATTTTGCATCCGACACTGTCTGGGATATTTTCTTAGCCCCCATGAGAACAGGGTCTCCTTGATCCCAAAGGTGAGGAGGATGATGGCGTTGGCTAAGGTTCTCTGGGTGAGGACTGAGTCAGATGGGCTCGTTTGTGAGTGTCAAAGACCACGTGGGCATAAAATAGGAGGAGAAATACATTTACAGAGACATCGATGCTGATCCTCGACAAAATCGTAGTCCCAAAAGAAATCCAGGTAACTTTCATTGTCTTGACATCGGAGCTAGAATTAGAGAAGACCTGCTCCTGTAGAGCATCCTAGGAAGGAGGAAGAGAGAGAGAAACGGTGTGGAGGAGGGGTGGGAAGAGAAGGGTGTGAGGGAGAGAGAGAGAATAGAGGAAAGGAAAGAGAGGGATGAAGAGAAAGAATGAGAGGGAGAGAGGGAAAGGAGAGAAAAGTAGGAGAGAAAGAATGCACTTTGAAATTTACAAGTTAAGTTCTCATGCCTAGCATCACTTTCCTCAAACTTTTTTAATGACATTTGTTAAGCTCTTACTGTGTGCCAGATACTGACCTAAACCACTGAATTTGCCATGAAAATTGCTCTAAGGGAGAAAATGATTCTCAGGGTGCAGAGTCTGATGGATCAATCAGTCAGTGGTATTGATTAGTTTAATTATTTATTTTAATGTTATTTGTTAAGCGCTTACTATATTTTAAGCATTGTCCCAAGCCCTGGGCGAGAAATCAAATCAATCAGGTCAGATAAAGACCCTGTCCCACATGGGATTCACAGTCTAAGGCTGAGGGAGAAGTAGAACAGTGAAGCCTAGTGAAAAGAGCCCGGGCCTGAGATTCAGATGATCTGGGTTCTAATCCTAGCTCCATCACGTGTTTACTGTGTGACCTTGAGCAAGTCACTTTACTTTTCTGTACCTCAGTTACCTCATCTGTAAAATGGGGGCTATGACTGTGAGCCCATGTGAGATATAGGTTGTATTCAACGTTATTAGCTTGCACCTACTCTAGCGCTAAATACAGTGTCTGGCACATAATAAGCAGTTGACAAATGCCACAACTGCAATTACTAGTATAAGTTCAGGGTCTCTCATTTCCTGGGCATGTTCTTTCCCCCAGACCCACATCAGGGCTTAACTGAAACTGATTTAAACGCTTAACTACCACCACTAAAAAAAGGATATCGAGTGCCTTGTGTGTGCAGAACGCTGTGTTAAGCACTTAGGAAGAATACAGTATACTGTAATACAATTCAGTGTAAGTAAAGTAGACTGTAAGTTTCTTGTGGACAGGGAAAGTGCCTGCTAATTCTTTTGCATTGTACTCTCCCAAGCTCTGAGTACAGTGCTCTACCCACAGTAGCACTCAATAAATATCATTGATTGATTGATTGATTTACACTTTAGAAACCCCAGACAGAAGGTGACGTGATCGACCCTGAAGGTCTGAGGAATAGGGAGATAGAAGAGAGATGGGGAATAATACTAAGTCTCAATTCAAGTAAGAACAACTTGAAACCATGGAATCCCTTCGACGAAGAGCTGGATCGATCATACTTACCTAACTCAGACCTTCCAATCAGTTCGAAGGCAGCTCTCAGGGGGAACAAGGCTCAAGCAACATTCATCAGAGGACTCCTTCTTTCTCCCGTCTCTCGGAGTGAATAGGATATGTGCAGCTTACTGGATCACCGGGCACTTTACCTGTGAAATCTCTGGCTTCCCTTCCCTGATCTCCAAATCCTGGGACTCGATTGATCCTAAATATCTCCCCTCTATTATTTCTTTCTATTTCTTTATTTCTGACACAGCCCTGGAGAGATCTTCCCATGTCAGTACCGAGTCCTGCAAATTTTAGAGGGATTCCAACTCCATTCCAGGGCCCAGCTCTGTCAGGAGGTAAGCCTGTTCCTCTAGTACATGTTTGACACTCTCTCTCTCTCTCTTTTTTATGGTATTTGATAATAATAATAATAATAATGGTATTTGTTATGTGCTTACTATGTGCCAATCACTGTTCTAGGTGCTGGGGTGAATACAAGGTAATCAGGTTGTCCCACGTGAGGCTCATTGTCTCAATCCCCATTTTACAGATGAGGTAACTGAGACACAGAGAAGTGAAGTGACTTGCCCAAAGTCACACAGCCGACAAATGGTGGGTTCGGGATTAGAACCCACGACCTCAGACTCCCAAGCCCATGCTCTTGCCACTAAGCCACAATGCTTCTCTATTTGTTAAGCACTTACTAGATGCCTGGCACAGTACTAAGCACGGTGGTACATACAAGCTAATACGATTCAACGAGTTGTCTACACGCGCTGCCTAGAATTCCTCAACAACAACTCTCTCCTTGACCCCCTCCAGTCTGACTTCCGTCCCCTATGTTCAACGGAAACTGCCCTCTCAAAGGTCACCAATGACATCCTGCTTGCCAAATCCAACGGCTCATACTCTGTCCTAATCCTCCTCGACCTCTCAGCTGCCTTCGACCCTGTGGACCACCCCCTTCTCCTCAACACGCTATTTGACCTTGGCTTCACAGACTCTGTCCTCTCCTGGTTCTCATCTTATCTCTCCGGTCGTTCTTCCTCAGTCTCTTTTGCAGGCTCCCCCTCCCCCTCCCATCATCTTACTGTGGGGGTTCCCCAAGGTTCAGTGCTTGGTCCCCTCCTGTTCGCGGTCTACACGCACTCCCTTGGTGACCTCATTCGCTCCCACGGCTTCAACTATCATCTCTATGCTGAAGACACCCAGATCTACATCTCTGCCCCTGCTCTCTCCCCCTCTCTCCAGGCTCACATCTCCTCCTGCCTTCAGGACAGCTCCATCTGGATGTCTGCCCACCACCTAAAACTCAACATGTCGAAGACTGAACTGCTTGTCTTCCCTCCCAAACCTGACCCTCTCCCTGACTTTCCCATCTCTGTTGACGGCACTACCATCCTTCCCGTCTCACTAGCCCGAAACCTTGGTGTCATCCTCGACTCCGCTCTCTCATTCACCCCGCACATCCAAGCTGTCACCAAAACCTGCCGGTCTCAGTTCCGCAACATTGCCAAGATCCACCCTTTCCTCTCCATCCATACCGCTACCCTGCTCATTCAAGCTCTCATCCTATCCCGTCTGGACTACTGCATCAGCCTTCTCTCTGATCTCCCATCCTCGTGTCTCTCCCCACTTCAATCCATGCTTCGTGCTGCTGCCCGGATTATCTTTGTCCAGAAACGCTCTGGGCATATTACTCCCCTCCTCAAAAATCTCCAGTGGCCACCAATCAATCTGCGCATCAGGCAGAAACTCCTCACCCAGGGCTTCAAGGCTGTCCATCACCTCGCCCCCTCCTACCTCACCTCCTTTCTCTCCTTCTACAGCCCAGCCCGCACCCTCCGCTCCTCTGCTGCTAATCTCCTCACCGTACCTCGTTCTTGACTGTCCTGCCATCGACCCCCGGCCCACGTCGTCTCCCGGGCCTGGAATGCCCTCCTTCTGCCCATCCGCCAAGCTAGTTCTCTTCCTCCCTTCAAGGCCCTACTGAGAGCTCACCTCCTCCAGGAGGCCTTCCCAGACTGAGCCCCTTCCTTCCTCTCCCCCTCGCCCCCCCTCCATCCCCCCCATCTTACCTCCTTCCCTTCCCCACAGCACCTGTATATATGTATATAGGTTTGTACATATTTATTACTCTATTTATTTATTTATTTCACTTGTAGATATCTATTCTACTTATTTTATTTTGTTAGTATATTTGGTTTTGTTCTCTGTCTCCCCCTTTTAGACTGTGAGCCCACTGTGGTAGGGACTGTCTCTATATGTTACCAACTTGTCCTTCCCAAGCGCTTAGTACAGTGCTCTGCACACAGTAAGCGCTCAATAAATACGATTGATGATGATGATGATGATTGGACACAGTCCCTGTCCCACATGGGACTCACAGTCTTAATCCCCATTTTACAGATGAGGGAACTGAGGCACAGAGAAGTTAAGTGACTTGCCCAAGGTCATACAGCAGACGAGTGTCGGAGCCAGAACTTCCAGATCCAGGTTCTATCTGCTAGACCGCTCTGCTTCTCTATACACTATCTTGTCCTCATCACTTTCCTTCATGGCAGGGAAGAAAACCCAGAGAGGGAGGACTGTGAAGGTCGATTGCAGGAGGGAGCACTGGCCTTGGAGAATGGTATGCATCTTCACATCCTTGCCTGACAACGGGAGAAAATCTAGGAATGGGAAAGGGTGCTTTGTTGACTGGATTTGATTTTAATTTTTTTGGACGGTGAACTTTATCAGCTTTGTCTAATAGAAAATAGCTAAATTCCAGTAGCTGAAGCCTAGCTGGGGAAGCATCAGTCAGTGGCGTTTATTGAGCACTTACAGTGTGCAGAGCTCTATACTAAGATCTTGGAGGAGTACAAGAGTTCTAGACACATTTTCTGCCCATACTACACTGTACTCAATCGGTTAATATTAGTTATTGAGCACGTACTCTGTGCAGAGTGCTATACGAAGCACTTGGGTGAGTACAATACAACAGAATTCGCAGATACATTCCCTGCCCATAACTAGATTACAGTCTGGAGGAGGGGTGACAGACATTACAATAAATAAATAATTTACGGCTGCTGTCTAAATGTTTTGTTTTGTTGTCTGTCTCCCCCTTCTAGACTGTGAGCCCGTTGTTGGGTAGGGACCATCTCTATATGTTGCCGATTTGTACTTCCCTAGTGCTTAGTACAGTGCTTTGCACACAGTAAACGCTCAATAAATACGATTGATTGAATGAATGAATGAATGTGTGCATAAGTGCTTTAGGACTGAGAGTGAGGTGAATATCAAGCACCCAAATGGTACATACACATCCAGGTGCAGAGATGACACAGAAGGGAGAGCAATTCAGGGTAAAGACTTCTAGACTGTAAGCTCATTGTGGGCAGGGAATGTGAATGTGTCTATTTATTGTTGTATTGTACTTTCCCAAGCACTTCGCCCAGTGTTCTGCACACAGAAAGCACTCAATAATTACTACTGAATGAATGAAAAGAGAGCTTAATCAAGAAAGGCCTCTTGGAGGAATTTGAGAAATATTACTGACTCGTGTACCAGTTCAGGGAGCTAAAATTAAACTCAAAAGATGGTGGTGGAGGTGATTACCAAGAAATCACCAAGCTCTAGCGGATCATGTTCCATGTCCAGTCGAAGTCACCTTTTTTTGCTTTAACGGTAGTTAAGTGCTTACTGTGTACCAGGCACTGTTCTAAGCACTGGGGTAGATAAAAGGTATTCAGGTTATTTATTCACTCAGTCGTATTTATTGAGCATTTACTGGGTGCAAAGCACTGTACTAAACGCTAGGGAAGTACAAATCAGCAACATATAGAGACGGTCTCTACCCAATAACGGGCTCACAGTCTAGAAGGGGGAGACAGACAACAAAACAAAACATTTAGACAGCATCTGTAAATTATTTATTTATGGTAATGTCTGTCACCCCTCCTCCAGACTGCAATCTAGTTATAGGCAGGGAATGTGTCTGCAAATTCTGTTGTACTGTACTCTCCCAAGTGCTCCGTATGGCACTCTGCACATAGTAAGTGCTCATTATATACTATTAATTGATTGATTACAGTGTACTATGGGCGGAAAATATGTCTAGAACTCTGGTACTCCTCCAAGGTCTTAGTATAGAGCTCTGCACACTGTAAGTGCTCAATAAATGCCACTGACTGATGCTTCCCCAGCTAGGCTTCAGCTACTGGAATTTAGCTATTTTCTATCAGACAAAGCTGATAAAGTTCATAGTAAGTGCTCAATAAATACTATTAATTGATTGATTACAGTGTACTATGGGCAGAAAATGTGTCTAGAACTCTTGTACTCCTCCAAGATCCTCAAAGGGTGGGTACCATTTGACAATAAACAGATACATTAGATACAGTCCATGTTCCAGATGAGGCTCACAGTCTTTAAGGGTAACTGAGGTAGCTGAGGTAACTGAAGCACAGAGAAGTGAAGTGGCATGCTCAAGGTCATACAGCAGACAAGAGGCAGAGCTGGGCTTAGAATCCAGTCCTCCTGACTCCTAAGCCCGTGCTCTATCCACTAAGCCATGCTGCGTTTTAAGCAATGTCCATCCCTCTTGAGTTATTATGTTAACATATCAATCAATCATATTTTTAGAGTGCTTACCATGTACAGAGCACTGTACTAAATACTTGGGAGAGTAAAATACAAGCCATGTTCTATGTCCAGTCAGAATCACCTCTTAAGGGTGGAGCTATTGCCCAGTCTTCCTTTTTATGGTTTGTATGTTGTATGTTACAGGTCGAGGTGAAATCACCTCTTAGGCATAGAGTTATGGGTTACAGTCTTTGCTTTTACGGTTTGTATGTTGGACCATGTTATGTGTCCAAAGTCACCTCTTGACGATGGAGCTGTGAGTGACCTTTGTCCTCTTTTATCTACTGCATTTGCTCTCACTCTCATAACGACCCTTTAGTATGCTTGCTAAAGATAATAATGATGACATTTGTTAAGCGCTTACTATGTGCAGAGCACTGTTCTAAGCGCTGGGGGGGATACACGGTGATCAAGTTGTCCCACATGGGGCTCACAGTCTTTATCCCCATTTTACAGATGAGGTAACTGAGGCTTAGAGAAGTTAAGCGGCTTGCCCAAGGTCACACAACAGACATGTGGCAGAGCCGGGATTCGAACCCATGACCTCTGACTCCAAAGCCCGGGCTCTTCTCCACTGAGCCACGCTGCTCCTCTGCTTGCTAGCTCTTTGTTTCTTAGCCTATCTCCTCTCCTCCACACAATCTGTTACAGGTTCCCATCTTAGCCTAGCTTCCTTATCTTGTGTCACTGTCCTTCACTCACTCAGTGAATTAATCAATCAATTGCATTGATTGAGTGCTTACTGTGTTCCAAGCACTATACTAAGCGCTTACAGGAGTACAATACAACAGAGTTGGTAGACATGTTCCCTGTCCTAAAGGAACTTCCAGCCTACAGGGGGAGACAGACATTAATCAGTCAATCAATGGTATTTATTGAGCCCTTACTATTTGTAGAGCACTGTAGTAAGAGCTTGGGAGTGGACAATACAACAGAATCAGTGGACACAGTCCCTGCCCATGACGATCTCACAGATGAGAGGGGGAGCCAGGCATTAGAATTGAATTACAGATATGTGTATGAGTGCTGAATGGCTGAGTGTGGGACGATTAAAGGGTAGAAATTCAAACGCATGGGTGACAGAGAAGGGAGAGATGGTAGGGGAAATGAGGGCTTAGTTGGGGAAGGACCCTTTGAGGAGGTGTGATTTCAATAAGACTTTTAAAATGGGGAGAGTGAACATCTGCCAGATATGAAGTGGAAGGGATTTCGATACCAAAAGGAGGACATGCGTGAGGGCTTGGCGGTGAGATAGAAGAGATCAAAGCAGACGTGATACAGTCAATAAGGTAGAATCAGATCAGGTACAACCCCAGTCCTATATGGGATTCACTGTCTAAGGACTTTTTTCCCTTGAATGTTTGACCAACCTTTCAACGACTATGCTACTTCAGAAGGATTGCTCCGCCTTGATTACATCTGTGAAGACAGCAAGACAATGGAAAACAGAAAGATACTTTTATTTCAGCCTACCAGGAATCTCCATATAATAGCCGAAGGACAAATTGTCAAGCAGACCTGTTTCCCTCCCAATATCCTCAACATGGTGGCCTTCATGACCCTATTCCTCAAGCTGTAGATGAAGGGGGTTCAGGGAGGGGGGACAGCACGGTGTAGAACACGGACACCAGCAGGTCCAGAGCTGAGGGGGATTCTGACACGGGCTTGAGATAGGCAGCATCACCAGTAGAGACAAATAAAGTGACAACGACGAGGTGTGGCAGGCAGGTGGAAAAGGCTTTGGATTGGCTCTCTCTGGATGGCATACTCAGCACGGCCGCGAACATGCAGATGTAGGAGACGACGATGGAGACAAAGCAGATAAAAGTCAGACTTGAAGAGAAGGCAGTTGCTGCGAGCTCCCAAATCTTCCCACTGGAATTGGAGAGCCTGATAACTGGGGGATCTCACAAAATAATTTGTGGATCACATTGGACCCTCCCAAGGGGACTGAGAAGGTGGCGAAATGTGCAGGATGGCAGACAGGGCCCCGCTGAGCCACGAGGCGGCCGCCATCTTCTCACGAGCCCCTCGGTTCATGATGATGTCATAGCGCAGGAGTATTCAGATGGCGACCTGGCGGTCATAGGAAATCACTGTGAGGAAGTACAGTTCAGCACAAGCTGAACAGTAACAAGAAAAATACTGGGAAGACACACTCCAGGAAGGAGATGGAATTGCACTTGGTCAAGGAGTTGAAGGTGGACTTGGTGACAGTGACAGAGATGAGGCAGAGGTCGAGGATGGACAGGTTCCTGAAGAAGTACATGCGGGTGTGGAGGCGCCGATTGGGGATGGTGACGGCGGCGATAAGGAGATTCCCCATCTGGGCCGCCAGGTAGACCAGGAGGAACAGCGCGGCATGGACCAGCTGCAGCCCCCGGACCCCCGGGAAACTCAACAGGAGGAATTCCATCACCACCGTGTGATTGGCCGTTTCCAGGAAAATATAATGAGTTTCAGAGGAGGAACCAGGGAAAGGAGATGATCATGAACAGGAGATCAAATGGATCAGAAGGACCTGGTTTCTCATCCCGGCTCCACCATGAATCTGCTGTGTGATGCCGGGTAACTCATTTGACTGCTCTGTGCCTCGGTTACCTCACCTGTAAAATGGAGATTAAGACTTTGAGCCCCAAGCTCGTTGTTGCCAAGGAATGTGTCTCTTTGTTGTTATACTGTACTTTCCCAAGTGCTTAATATACAGTGCTTTACACGCAGTAAGCACTCAATAACTAACTCAATAACTATGATTGAATGAATGAATGGGCCATGGACTGTGTCCAATGCTAGTTGCTCGTATCTTCCCCAGCACTTAGTACAGTGCCTGGCATTGTGCTAAGCACGTAAAGCACTTAGAAACACTTAAAATAAGCACTTAAAATACCATAAAAAGGTGAGGGAGAAAAGTACTTTTCTGTGTCCTTGCTATGAATTCATTCACATCAAACAACTTGCATTCCCAAGAATTACAGCAGAACACCTCCTCCTCCCTCCTCCCTTTTCTGACTTTCCGTTCCTCAGCCCCGGGATATCTGTCCCCTTCAGATGCCTGATCCCGATATAAAACCACCCGTTATGCCTGCCCAAGGAAAAGAGCCTAGGAAACCCCCATGGAAGCCAGGGTTCCAGCTTCTGCTCTGTTCTCTGTGTGTCTGGTGACCTTTGTGACCTTGGGAAAGTCACTTACCTTCTCTGGGCCTCAGTTTTGTCATCCATAAAATAGGGAGAAAAATCCCTGTTCTCCCTCTCTCAGATTGTGAACCCCATGTAGGACTGAGACTTTGTCCAGTATAATTATTTTGAAAACTTCCTAAGTGCTAAGCAAATAACAAACGACTTAATACACATACTTATTATTCCCTCATCCTCATAGCTCAGGGATTTTTCCATCTTCCCTCTCCTCATCTCCTGCTAAACCCCGTTCCTTATCTCCTAGCCTCTCCCAGACTCCATGACCCTCTCGACCTTCTCTTCTCTGAGCTCAACAACCCCAGCTTATTCCTTTTTCCCCAGAAGGACCTGGTTCTAATCCTAGCTCCGCCAATTTTCTGCTACATTATCTTGGGCAAATCATTTAACTTCTCTGTGCTTCAGTTACCTCAACTATAAAATGGGGATTAAGACTGTGATCCCCATGTGGGACATGAACTGTGTCCTATCTGATTAGCTTGTATCACCTTCAACAATTAGGACTGTGCCTGGTACATGGTAAGTGCTTAACAAATACCATAAAAAAGGGAAAGGGGACTGATCCTCCCCAACCCCGAGCTCTCAGGATCTTAGACAGTATCCAACCTGAAAGAATGATTATAGTAATTTTAATAATTGTGGTATTTGTTAAATACCTTGTATTAGATTGTCAGCTCATTTCTAGATTGTAAACACATTGTGAGCGGGGAATGTTTCTGCTAATTCTGTTGTATGTACTCTCCCAAGCGATTAGTACAATGTTCTGCACATAGTAAGTGCTCAACAAATATGATTTAATGATTGAGTGATGTTTCAAGTACTGTACTAAGCACTAAGGTAGATAAGAGATAATCAGGTTGAACTTAGTCCCTGTCTACATGGAGCTCACAATCTGGTAAGAGGGAGGAGGATTCAATCCTACACTTTACAGATGAAGAAACTGAGGCATAGAGCAGTGAATTGACTTCCCCAAGGCCACCTAGCAGACAGGTGGCAGAGCCAGAGTTAGAACCCACGTCCTCTGACTCCCAGGCCCAGTCTCTTTCCATTAGGCCATCCCCACACTCTCTGGACTTTGGGGACTTTGTGTTTTGGGGATGGGTGGTTGGAGCCTTCCTGCCAGTGGGGGGGGGAGATGGGGTGGGAGCAGAGTGCGGGGCTGAGACTCAATCTGGGAATGGGCTGGACGAGAGAAGCAACATGGCCTAGTGGATACAGCACAGACTTGAGAGTTTAAAGTACCTGGATTCTAATCCTGGCTCTACCACTTGTCTGCCGGGTGAACTTGGGCTAATCACTTTACTTCTCTGTGCCTCAATTCTCTTATCTGTAAAATGGGGACTAAGACTCTGAGCACTACATGGGACAGGGATTAAGTCCAATCCTATTTGCTTGAATCCAACCGAGTACTTAGTATAGTTCCAGGCACCTAGAAAGAGTTTAACAAATATCACAATTATTGTTATTATTAATATTATCATTATTATCCTTATTATTATATCACTACCATTCCTGAGAGCTCACAGCACTTCCATCCACTTATACACTCACCTGGAAGGGTCTGGGGCAGTTGGCGTCTTCACAGCCCACCTCTTTCTGTTTGCTGGTGCATCAAGAGGACGGGATCATGTCAACTATTCTATTTCAGTCCTCTAAGAGCTTACTTCATTCAATTATATTTATTGAGAGCTTACTGTGTGCAGAGCACTGAACCTAGCGACTGGGAAGTACAATTCAACAACAAATGGATACAATCTCTGACCACAACATGCTCACAGTTTAGAAGGGGGGAGACAGACATCAAAACAAGTAAACATGCATCAGTAGCACCACTATAAATGAAACGAAGTATAGATATATACACATCATTAATAGAAATAAATATAATTTTAATTATAAATATGTATATACGTACAAAAGTACTGTGGGGCGGGGAGGCGGGTAGAGCAAAGGGGTGATGCGGAGGGGAAGGGGAGCAGAGGAAAAGGGGGGCTTAGGTTGGGAAGGCCTCCTGGAGGATTTGAGCTTAATACTATACCTAGCACTCTGTAGGTGCTCAGCATGGCTCAGTGGAAAGAGCCCGGGCTTGGGAGTCAGAGGTCATGGGTTCACATCCCGGCTCCGTTACTTGTCAGCTGTGTGACCTTGGGCTAGCCACTTAACTTCTCTGTGTCTCAGTTACCTCATCTGTAAAATGGTGATTAAGACTGTGAGCCCCACGTGGGACAACCTGATCACCTTGTATCCGCCCAGCGCTTAGAACAGTGCTTTGCACATAGTAAGAACTTAACAAATGCCATTATTATTATTATTATTATTATCAGCAGCAAAAAGACTCATTCATTCAATCGTATTTACTGAGCACTTACTGTGTGCATAGCAGTGTACTAAGCGCTTGGAAAGTAAAGTTCGGGAACAGATAGAGACAATCCCTACCTAACAACATGTGCTGGGCCTCTTCCAGAATCCTTTGATTCTGAATGGCTAGCTGACTTTCCTTTTGATGCTTTCCCCAGGGAAAGCCATTGTGCTACACATTTTCTCCCATTTATTCTCTTTCTGGGGCTTTCCCAGGCACTTTCCAGGAACATCCTGCAAGGTTCAGGTCTCTTTCAAGTTCAGATCAACACATTTACAGATCATTCAGGCCTAGATTCTCTGGACTCTGACCAAATTGGCACCTCCTCACCCTCTGACTATCCCCAAGCCTGAGCCACAAAACAACTGGTGAGCTGCCTTCCCAGGACCTTTCTGGGCCTTCCATTCTAATGGATAGTCAACACATGGTGCTCAGAACACCTTAGTACCACCCCTCCTATCAATCATTCGTATTTAGTGAGCGCTTATTGTGCACACAGCACTGTACTAAGCGCTTGGGTGAGTACAACATAACAGAGTTGGCAGACACATTCCCTGCAGGTGGCAGAAGTGCATCCCTTAGCTTTACCGAGTAAACTTCTTCAGGCTCCAATCAGAACGGAATCCCAAGTCTGAAGTGTCTGTTCATTATTGTACTGTACTCTCCCAAGTGCTTAGTACACTGTTCTGCACACAGTAAGCGCTCAATAAATGTGCTTTAACGAATGGATAAATGAAGATACAAGACCTGTTGTCAGTATCAAATGCCGAACAATAAGTAGACGTTACAGAGAAAACTGCTGTTTTCACTGGTTGAGAGGGACCTGCCATGCCTGCCTGCCTGCCATGGGGTTCAAATCCCGACTTCGCCAATTGTCAGCTGTGTGACTTCGGGCAAGTCACTTAACTTCTCTGTGCCTCAGTTCCCTCATCTGTAAAATGGCGATTAAGATTGTGAGCCCCACGTGGGACGATCTGACCACCTTGCATCCCCCCAGCGCTTAGAACAGTGCTTTGCACATAGTAAGTGCTTAACAAATGCTATTATTATTATTATTATTATTATTATTATTATTATTATTATTATTATTATGCTGTCTGATCTGCAGTGTTCTTGGAAGAAGCATTTTTGATGTCCTCAGGGAAAGGTGGGAATCATCATCATCATCATCAATCGTATTTATTGAGCGCTTACTATGTGCAGAGCACTGTACTAAGCGCTTGGGAAGTACAAATTGGCAACATATAGAGACAGTCCCTACCCAACAGTGGGCTCACAGTCTAAGAGGGGGAGACAGAGACCAAACATACTAACAAAATAAAATAAATAGAATAGATATGTACAAATAAATTAAATAAATAAATAAATGGAGTCAAAAAATATGTACAAACATATATACATATATACAGGTGCTGTGGGGAAGGGAGGGAGGTAAGATGGGGGGATGGAGAGGGGGACGAGGGGGAGAGGAAGGAAGGGGCTCAGTCTGGGAAGGCCTCCTGGAGGAGGTGAGCTCTCAGTAGGGCCTTGAAGGGAGGAAGAGAGCTAGCTTGGCGGATGGACAGAGGGAGGGCATTCCAGGCCCGGGGGATGACGTGGGCAGGGGGTAGATGGCGGGACAGGCGAGAGCGAGGTACGGTGAGGAGATCAGCGGTGGAGGAGCGGAGGGTGCAGACTGGGCTGTAGAAGGAGAGAAGGGAGGTGAGGTAGGAGGGGGCGAGGTGATGGAGAGCCTTGAAGCCCAAGGTGAGGAGTTTCTGCCTGATGCGCAGATTGATTGGTAGCCACTGGAGATTTTTGAGGAGGGGATTGATATGCCCAGAGCGTTTCTGGACAAAGATAATCCGGGCAGCAGCGTGAAGTATGGATTGAAGTGGAGAGAGACACGAGGATGGGAGATCAGAGAGAAGGCTGATGCAGTAGTCCAGACGGGATAGGATGAGAGCTTGAATGAGCAGGGTAGCGGTTGGGATGGAGAGGAAAGGGCGGATCTTGGCAATGTTGTGGAGCTGAGACCGGCAGGGAATGGAGGAGAGGGTAGAAAAATGAGAAAAAAACATTAAACATGGAGGAGGAAAGAGTTAAAAGAAATCCAATGAGAATGACCTCTTTCCTAGTTTCCAGAAAGCAATTCCTCAGTGAACAGAAGGAGTAGAATGCAGAGGTGAGTGAGGTGACCAAGGAATATCTGACCTCTTCCTTTGTCAGATCTTGGTTGGTGCTACTCTCTTGCTTTCACCAGGCTCCCTGAATTGCAAGTTAAATTTGGCCAGAGAAAGGGTTAAGTTTAATTTATACGGATTTCTATTTAATATCATTCTCTCCCCGTAGGAGCCAGCAGCTGTGAGCTGATTGTACACTCATTATGCAGTCTGTATCGCTAATGGCCTGGGACAAAGGCATGTCATCTTCCAGGCCTTACCCCGAGAGCCAATTAAACACACATACTCCCTTCCTGTTTGTAGCACATTACAATGAAATTGAACTGAATTTCAAAATCATTTTCTCTTAAAGGCATCTATTTACAATAATTAAAGCATGCTATTCCTTTTCAACTGAAATATTCATCAGAAGGGTTGACTAAAAATGTTTTTAATGCTGACTGCCCCGCATTTTGCATTGCTTACTGCCATCATCAACTCAGTGAACTTTGCTGCTGGAAAAATTCACAGGGTATTTAGTTCTTGTGTTTTTTAAAAGAAGAAAAAGAGAAATTTGTAGCTTGGTATCCCGAATTAAATATGAATGAAGCTGGTCACAAAAGGAGGAAAATTGGAAAGTCGGATACTAACCCCAGAGCAGGTATGATCCCATAACATGATTCAATAAAGGAGAAATGGGAAATAGTTCAAGTGATGTGGTTTTTAATATACTTAATTTTTTTAAAAAAATATGTGGCTTTGTAACCGCCAAATTAGCTATCTTAAATGTAGTTGGATAAACAAAGGAGAAACATGTTCAACAAGTAGAATGTGCGTCAATACTCAAATTTCAACAACATACCTCCAGAAACAGAGGCATTGGAAAATAAAATAATGCCAAAACAACTTACAGCAAGTTCTCTGTAATAAAATAACAAAGATGAGTGTCAACGTATTCTGATAATTATTTTGAAATGAACTTAAATTACAATATGTGTTCGCATCAAATAGTATATTCCATTTTTAGAAGTTCAAAGTATATACATATATATATGTGTGTGTACATTTATACATATATACATGCATATATATGTGTATATGTACACACATACATGCATATATTTATGTACATACATATATCCATACATATAAATGAGTATGCCTGTGTGATGATCCACATCTCAGCTTTCTCAAAACCCCTCCAGAACTTGGTCCACCCTCTCTCTGTCTTGCAGATAAGAAAATGCAGCTCAAACTGCAGGTGCAGAACAATCACACTGGTTGCTCATCTTCCCTCCCCTGAAACTCACAAAACTCTTGTTCTGTTGAGTGGGAGAACAGAGGTTAGAGGGTTGAAAGATGGGGAAGGAAGGAATCTATGTGACTGCATGTATCTAATTGTGTGTGTATATGTGTGTGTGAGAGAGATAGAGAAAGAAGAAGAAGACGACGATGAAGAGAGAAAACATTTAAAAATATTAAATGCTTTAAGATGACAGTTTCAGATTTGGGGGTGCGAACCCTGAGGCTTCAGGAGCGTGAAGCTCAGTGGAAAGAACCCGGGTTTGGGAGTCAAGAGTCGAATCCTGGCTCCAGCAATTGTCAGGTATGTGACTGTGGGCAAGTGACTTAACTTCTCTGTGCCTCAGTTACCTCATTTGTAAAATGGGGATTAAGACTGTAAGACCCCCGTGGGACAACCTGGTCACCATATATCCTCCCCAGCGCTTAGTACAGTGCTTTGCACATAGTAAGTGCTTAACAAATGCCATCATTATTATTATTCAGCAACAAGTCACAGCCCCGACTGATTAGCCACCTGTGGCAGACACTAAGAATGGTGGGCAGGATGATCATTCCACAAACACAAGGTTAGTCTCCAGACTCCAATTTGCAGAGAACAGCAGCAGACTTTGCTAGCAGCAAAAGGAGTGGAGAAAGCGGAATGCTTTTTCTTAGCTTATGACTCATTTTTCCCCTTTAACATTCTTCATATATATGACAGGTTCCCCTTGTATTCACATGAATAAAAATCTGTGTACCAACAGCTTAGTAGGAATGGAAACGACCTAGGCTAAAATATCATCATCATCATCATCATCAATCGTATTTATTGAGCGCTTACTGTGTGCAGAGCACTGTACTAAGCGCTTGGGAAGTACAAGTTGGCAACATATAGAGACAGTCCCTACCAAACAGTGGGCTCACAGTCTAAAAGAGGGAGACAGAGAACAAAACCAAACATACTAACAAAATAAAATAAATAGAATAGACATGTACAAGTAAAATAAATAAATAAATAGAGTAATAAATATGTACAAACAAATATACATATATACAGGTGCTGTGGGGAAGGGAAGGAGGTAAGATGGGGGGATGGAGAGGGGGACGAGGGGGAGAGGAAGGAAGGGGCTCAGTCTGGGAAGGCCTCCTGGAGTAGGTGAGCTCTCAGTAGGGCCTTGAAGGGAGGAAGAGAGCTAGCTTGGCGGATAGGCAGAGGGACGGCATTCCAGGCCCGGGGGATGACGTGGGCCGGGGGTCGATGGCGGGACAGGCGAGAACGAGGTACGGTGAGGAGATTAGCAACAGAGGAGGGGTGATTAGCAACAGCGGGGTGGGCTGTAGAAGGAGAGAAGGGAGGTGAGGTAGGAGGGGGCGAGGTGATGGACAGCCTTGAAGCCCAGGGTGAGGAGTTTCTGCCTGATGCGCAGATTGATTGGTAGCCACTGGAGATTTTTGAGGAGGGGAGTAATATGCCCAGAGCGTTTCTGGACAAAGATAATCCGGGCAGCAGCATGAAGTATAGATTTCAGTGGGGAGAGACATGAGGATGGGTGATCAGAGAGAAGGCTGATACAGTAGTTCATACGGGATAGGATGAGAGCTTGAATGAGCAGGTTAGCGGTATGGATGGAGAGGAAAGGGCGGATCTTGGCAATGTTGTGGAGCTGAGACCGGCAGGCTTTGGTGACGGCTTGGATGTGAGGGGTGAATGAGAGAGCGGAGTCGAGGATGACACCAAGGTTGCGGGCTTGTGAGACGGGAAGGATGGTAGTGCCGTCAACAGAGATGGGAAAGTCAGGGAGAGGGCAGTGTTTAGGAGGGAAGACAAGGAGTTCAGTCTTGGACATGTTGAGTTTGAGGTGGCAGGCAGCCATCCAGATGGAGATGTCCTGAAGGCAGGAGGAGATGCGAGCCTGGAGAGAGGGGGAGAGAGCAGGGGCAGAGATGTACATCTGGGTGTCAGCAGCGTAGAGATGATAGTTGATTGACCAACTGATTCTAGACTGTAAACTCTTTGGGGGCAAAAATGTGTCTATGAACTCTGTTGTATTGGACTCTCCCAAGTGTTTAGTTGAGTGGCCTGAACAAAATATGATTGACCAACTGATTCTAGACTGTAAGCTCTTTGGGGGCAGAAATGTGTCTATGAACTCTGTTGTATTGGACTCTCCCAAGTGTTTAGTTGAGTGGCCTGAACACAGTAAGTGCTCAATAAAAGCCATTGGTCTATTTAGGAGGGTTTTGAAGATGGAGGAGAGTGTAAACTCATTGTGGGCAGGAAACATGTGTGCCAAATCTGTTCTATTGTACTCTCCCAAGCACCCCGTCCAATGCTCTGCAAACAGTAAGTGCTCAGTAAATACCACTGATAGATTAATTTTCACATGGTTTCAAGTCAATAGGGCAGAACCAATTCTCGGACCCTTAGCTTGCTGACTATGGACTTGTTGCAAGACTGGCAACACCAAACCTCTTGTGTCTCCTCAAACCTAGGACACCTGCACTACGATGCAATCGTTTGACTATCTACCAAGCACGGTGACTCAACACAAACTCACTCGAAGATAGTCATACCAGCCTGCAAAGCACGTGTCACTAAATTGTCCTCAGTTCCTCTTCTCCGACTCCACCCTTCTCACCTTCACACTTGGATTTGCATCCTTTATTCACCCCATTTTCAGCCCCACAGCCGTTGTGTGCAAATCTAGAAGCAGCGTGGCTCAGTGGAAAGAGCACAGGCTTGAGAGTCAGAGGTCATGGGTTCTAATACCGGCTCCGCCACATTTCTGATGTGTGACCTTGGGCAAGTCACTTAACATCTCTGAGCCTCAGTTACCTCATCTGTAAAATGACCACCCAAGCACTCAATGTACTCCATACCCCAGAGGAAATAGAATTGACAGGGACAAATAGGGCAAGTGTGCACTGTGCAGAGGTTGGCGTTATAATCCATTCTGGCATGGTGGTACTTGATCCTGCGGTCTCAGCAAATGTGCCAGCCATCTTTCTCTTTGGGAGACTCCATGGACACCAGTGATTATCGTGTGACTGATGCCAAGGGGCGGGGACCCAGAATCCCCCGGGAAAGAAGTGTCCATGATCTCATGGAGAAGGAGGTTCTACCGCCATTTTAGAGGCATTTCCCAAGTATCATTCATTCTCCTCAGGGCAGCCTTCATCTCCTGGCTCCTCAGACTGTAGATGAGAGGGTTCAGGCACCATGATGTAGAACACGGACATCAGCAGGCCCAGGGCCGAAGGGGAGTCATTCACAGGCTTGAGGTGGGGAAGGGGGCTGTTGGCTATGATTGGCTATGAATAAAGTCACGATAGCATGCAGGTGGAGAAGGCTTTAGCCCGGCTCTCAGTGGCTGGCATCTTCAGCACGGCCCAGAAGATGCACACGTATGTGACAATGATGGCAAGGAAATAACCGAAGAAGAGGCCGGCAGAGGAAGTTTTGGCCACAAATTTCTGAAGATTTCCATCAGGTCCCATAAGTCTGAAGAGCTGGAGGATATCACAGAAAAACGGAGGGAGGATGTTAGGTCACCAGAAGGGGACGGAGAAGGTGGAAGCAGAGTGTGTCATGGCGCTCAGTGTGCCAAAGAGCCACAAGGTGGCCACCCTTTTTACTCAGACCCCATCGTCCATGAAAACCTCATAGTGCAAGGGGCAGCAGATGACCACGAAATGGTCAAAGGACATCGCTGTGAGCAGGGGTGTCTCTGCACAGAAACACAGCATGAACGCAAACATTTGGAAAGCACAGTTCAGAAACGAGATGGAGCTGCTTTCGGTCAGAGATGAGGATGGATTTGGGGGTGGTGACATAGATGTAGTAGAGGTCGTGGGTGGACAGGTACCTGAAGAAGTACATGCAGGTGTGGAGGCTCCGGTCAAGAGCGGTGACGGTGATGATGTGGAGATTCCCCGTCAAGGCTTCTGGGTAGACCAGGATGAACAGAGTGGCATAGGCTTTAGTACAGTGCTCTGCACACAGTAAGCGCTCAATAAATACAATTGAATAGGCCAGCTGCAGCTCCTAGACCTCCAAGAATCCCAGGAGGACAAATTCTGAAACTGCCATGCTATTGGCCTTTTTTAGGGGGAAGATGTTTTTCAGCCTGAGGGAACTAAAGGACAGTGGAGAATGAGAAACATGGTGGAGAACAGGAAGATCAAGGGGAACCATTCTGGCTCCCATGTGCACTCACACAGTTTTGATCCTTCTTGCTTCTGTTGCGCTTAGGAATTCCTGACATTGCTTTACTGATCTCATCTTTGTGTGTCCGCCAAGAAGCAGCATGACATAATGGTTATATCACGAGTCTGAGTCAGACGTAATCCCACTCTGCCACTTGTCTGCTCTGTAGACTTGGGTGAGTTATTTAACTTCTGTATGCCTCACCTCTCTCATCTGTAAAATGGGGATTTAGACTGTGAGCCCCATGTGCAACAGGGACTTTGTCCAACCCAATTTTCTTATATCTATCCCAGCATTTAGTGCCTGGCACTTAGTAAGTGTTTAACAAATACCACTAAACACTTTCTGGGTTGATTTTTAAGGTGTGGAGGAGGAATCACATGAGCAGGCTGGAGTTGTCTATTCAGGGCCTTTTTAAAATGTTATTTGTTAAGCACTTACTATGTGCCAGCCATTATACTAAGTCTGGGGTAGATATAAGCTAATTAGGTTGAACATAGTCCAAGTCGCACATGGGGCTCACCATCTTAGTCCTCATTTTACAGATGAGGTAACTGAGACATAGTGGAGTGAAGTAATTTACCAAAATCATACAGCCGACAAGTGGCAGAGCTGGGATTAAAACCCCTATCCTTCTGATTGCCAGATCCCTGTTCTCTCCACTAGGTCACCCTGATTCCTGGCCAGATAGAAAAACTGGAAGACACTGGACACAGAGAGGAATGCTCCTGGTGGTCTCCACCTGCATCAGTTGTACCCCTTCCACTACTTACTGGATACAAACTCACCGAACTTTGGTCATTCCAGGAAGAGGAAGGAGTAGGAATCCTGCTAGGAGACAGACAACCCAGATACCCTACATTTTTGTAAATATGTTTATAACTGTCCCACCTCTAAGAGTATAAACTCCTTGCGAGCAGGAAATGTGCCTTATGACTCTTTTGTTCTTTCATAAGCACATTGTACAGCACCTAGTAAGCAATATATAAATTGTAATTATTATTACTGCTTCTACTACTACTACCTCTGTTACATCAGCCACTCTATTATTACTATGTCTACTAATACTGCTACCTTTACTACAACTACCATTAGTATTATTCCTATTACATTTATTAATGCTACTACCTCCACTAAATCTACTATTACTATCATTACTATTACCTCTATTAATGCTACTGCTTTACTACATTTATTATTATTATTATTTACAGCAATAATAATAGTAATGATAATAGTGTTTGTCAATCACTGTTCTAAATTATGAGGTTATTGCTCATCATTTCCTTAAATTCCTTATATTCCTTAAATGACCAGTTAATTGGTTTGGGTACACTCCCTGACCCAGATGGGACTCACAGTCTATGTAGAAGGGAGAACAGATCTTGAATCCCCATTTTCCAGTTGAGGAAACTGAGACATAGACAAGTGACTTGCCCAAGATCACACAGTGGATTAGTGGCAGAACTGGGATTCAAACCCAGAATCTCTGAATATGTATTGTATTCTCCCAAGTAGATTCGAGCTAATCATGTTGGCCACAGTACATGTCCAACATGGACTCAATGTCTTCTTCCTCGTTTTACTGATGAGAGAACTGAGGCACAGAGAAGTAAAGTGACTTGCCCGAGGTCACACAACAGACAAGTGGCAGAGCCAGGATTAGAACGCATCTACCAACTCTGTTGTATGTACTCTCCCAAGTATTTTGTACAGTGCTCTGCAAAAGGTAAGCACTCAATCAATATGACATTGATTTGTGGTCGATCACCAAACAAATTTCCAGGGGGATCCCTGACCTATGTTTCAGAACCACTGCATTCTGCTCTGGAGAACATAAGAGCCTCCAGTAACATATCAATACATAAATCAATTGTACTTCCCAAACGCTTAGTACAGTGCTCTGCACACAGTAAGCGCTCAATAAATACGATTGATTGATTGATTGATATATTAAAGATGGAAATTATCTGCTCATTCTTACATGTGCAAAAAATAAATTTTAAAAACGGTATACTTTGAGGAACACATTTCCTTAATTGGCAGGTATAAATATATTTCTTCCAGTGCCTGCGCTTAGAACAGTGCTCAGTTCTTAGAACAGTGCTTTTCACATAGTAAGTGCTTAACAAATGCCATTGTTATTATTATTATTATTATTATTCCTGTTTCTCCTGTCCCTTGGAAGTGAGATTGTACAGTAAAGAAGGTACAACTTCAAAGGTACAACTACTTCCGCACAAGCATGATATCATCCTGCTTTTTAGTGTTGGTGGGCACTGGATCACCTTGGAAAAAAATCTTCGGGTAAAATCTCACTAACCTTCGAGTGTTTCTTTCGGGTACATTTTCATGAACAAAGCAGAGTGGGAGTAGGAGACGACGACTTTTAGATAAGGAGAGGTCGGTTTGGAGAAACCCTTACAACCCAGAATGAGCCAGGAAACTCAAGCCCTTTTGTCTTTAACCCCAGAAAAGAGTTTATTCTGTTGAAAGGATTGAATGAATATGTATATATGTTTGTACATATTTATTACTCTATTTATTCTACCTGTACATATTTATTCTATTTATTTTATTTGGTTTATATGTTTATTTTGTTGTCTGTCTTCCCCTTCTAGACTGTGAGCCCGCTGTTGGCTAGAGACCGTCTCTATAGGTTGGCAAAACTTGTACTTCCCAAGCACTTAGTACAGTGCTCTGCACACAGTAAGCACTCAATAAATACGATTGAATGAATGAATGAATCAATGGATTATTGGTTTTTATAGAATATTGAATGAGTGTGGAGTATGGCATTAAGTGCTTCGGAGATCAATCAATCAATCAACCAATTGATTGACAAGGAGCTTACAGTCTAGAAGAATTAGACAGTCAAAGGTATTCATGGAGTGCTTACTGTGTGTAGAGCACTGTACTAAGCACAGGGGGAAGACAATACAGCAAAACCTGGTGGACAAGTTCCCTGCCCACAATGAGCTTCCAGTCTAATGTATATTCTGACCAGTAGGAAGCCAGGCTGTAAAATAGGAAACTACAATAATGGCCATCCTCTGGGACAGAAAGCTGGTCGGACAGATTATGGATGTAACTATAATCAATCAATGATACTTATTGAGTGCTTATTGTATGCAGACTATTGTAGTGAGCACTAACTCTAACCCCCACCTCTAAACTGCAAGCTCCTTATTGACCTACTCCATCGTATTATACTCTCCCAAGTGCTTAGTACAGAGCTCTGCACACAGTAAGTGCTCAATAAATACCATTGATTGACTAACTAATTTCTCTAAACTGTAAGCTCCTTGTGGACAGGGATCATAATAATGATAATAATATTAATATTTGTTAAGCGCTTACTATGTGCTAAGCACTGCTCTAAGCGCTGGGGTAGATACAAAGTAATCAGGTTGTCCCACGTGGGGCTCACTGTCTTCATACCCATTTTACAGATGAGATAAATGAGGTACAGAGAAGTTAAGTGACTTGCCCAAGGTCACACAGCTGACAAGTGGTGGAGCTAGGATTAGAACCCACAACCTCTGATTCCCAAGCCTGATTCCTCTAAGCTACACTGTGGATCATGTCTGCTACCTCTATTACATTGTACACCCTCAAGCACTTTGTACAGAGCTCTACAAACAGGACATACTCGATAAATATCATAGATGATTGATTGGTGTTAGAGCGCTTAGTATAGTGCTAAGCACTTAGTACAGTGCTCTGCACACAGTAAGAGCTCAATAAATATGATTGAATGAGTGAATGGCTCTAGAGGACAACCATAATCTGTCACCACTATAGAAGACAGAATACTGGACTGGAGGAAGTACCAGCCTAACTCACGTGGCCATTTCTAATAGTCCGTGGCTTTTTGGAATCTCCTCAGGAATTACAATCATGCAACCAGGGGAAAAAGCCTAACGTGGTGGTATTTGTTAAGCACATACTTTGTGCCAAGCACTGTACTAAACACTGGGTTAGATACTGATTGGACACAGTCCCTGGTCCAAATGTTCAGAGAAATCAATCTTTTCGGTATAGACAGTGGGGAGGATTTTGGTGGTTATTATATAGGGTAGGCACACAAACGTGCCCAGGACTGTGATAAGTGCTGGGGAGAGGTAAGATGATAAGGGAAAAAGTATGGCCTAGTGGATAGAGCATGGGCTAAGGAGTCAGAAGAATCTGCGTTCTAATCCCAGTTCTTCCACTTCATTCATTCATTCAATCGTATTTATTGAGCACCTACTGTGTGCAGAGCACTGTACAGCTGGCTCACAGTCTAGAAGGGGGAGAAAGACAATAAAACAAAATATATTAACAAAATAAAATAGAATAAATATGTACAAGTAAAATTAAATAGAGTAATAAATATGTACAAACATATATACATATATACAGGTGTTGTGGGGAGGAGAAGGAGGTAAGGCGGGGGGGATCGGGAGGGGGAGTAGGGGGAGAGGAAGGAGGGGGCTCAGTCTGGGAAGGCCTCCTGGAGGAGGTGAGCTCTCAGTAGGGCTTTGAAGGGAGGAAGAGAGCTAGCTTGGCAGATGTGCGGAGGAGGGCATTCCAAGCCAGGGACTGCTGTGTGACTGCTGTGTGACGTTGGGCAAGTCATTTCACCTCTCTGTGCCTCAGTTCCTTCATCTTCAGTCCTTCAGTCTTAAAATGAAGATTAAGACTGTGAGCCCCATGTGGGACAGGGACTGTGTCCAACCCAATTACACTGAATCTACCCCAGTTACATTTTAACTACCCCACTGCTTAGTACAGTGCCAGGCACATAGTAAACACTTGACGAATATTACAGTTATTATTATATCAGACACCATTCCTGTTGTTCTTGGAGCACCCAGTCTACGTAGGGCAAGTAGGTGTCATTCCCATTTTACAAATCAGGAAATTAAGAGGGACAGAGTGGATGTGACTTGCTCAAGGTCACCCAGTCTGTCAGTGGCAAAACTATGATTAGATTAATTGGGTCTCATACACATATCTATGGCCTCAGTCTAACCTGCTGGGAAATCCAGATTCCATCTCTCTCTTTCCTGAAGTCCTGTTCTCCCTCTGCCAAGAGGACATGGAGTAATGAAGAGATCTGCGGGGATTGAGGAGAGGAAGGAAGGGAGTGTTCAGAGTGACCGAATTGGAGATACTTGAGTCACCTCTCTCGCTGCTGCTGCGTAAATGCCTGGATCCTCTGGACCCACTCTGAATAGGTCACCTATCAGAAGGACAACCTCTACGTCTCTGCATGGGCAAGGGCTTAATGGTACATGAAGGAAAACTTGGAATTTGTCCTCCAGAAGCCTTCAGGGACAAGGGTGCTGAAATCCCCTGGAGTCATCCCAGAATGCATCTCTATAAAGACCCATGGGACATTGCAGTGGAAACACAGTCACCAGAGGAGAGAGGAGGTGATGTCAGCTCTCTAAATCTCCCAGCCCAAACTCACAAACTGAGGGGATCTGGGGTGAGGGGTGTGAGAGGAGTGAGGGGGAGAGAATGAAGCAGCTCTGGCAGTTTCTGACTTGAAGGAAAATAATATCAATCTATCAATCAGTCGACTTTCTTGAGTATCTACTGGGAAGCAGTATGCTCGATGAACAATATTTGTTAAGTGCTTATTATGTGCCAAGCATTGTACTAAACACTAGGGTCCCACATGGGGCTCACACTCTAAATAAGAGGGAGAACAGGCATTGAGCACCCAGATAGTTGAGGGCCTCTTATTCCATCTACCTTGCCCCCGCTTCATCTTTCCCAACTCTTCTCTAATTAAAATCACATCTCTTCCAAGAGGCCTCCACCAATTATGCCCTATTCTCCACTACTCCGTTTCCATTTTGTGTTGCCTATGCACTTAGAACTATCTTCTTTAAGCACTTGTTATCCCCCCCATCCTCAGCCCCACAGCACTTATGTACATATCTGTAATCCATTTATATTATATTAATGTCTGTCTCCCCCTCTAGAATGTGAGTTCCTTGTGGGCAGGTAATGTGTCTACTAACTCTGTTCTGCTCTCCCAAGTGTTTCCTGCCGTGCTATCCACATAGAAATCTCTCAATAAATAAAATTGGTCAGTTAGTTCTCTCTCTACCTTTAGAGACTTTAATACCTCTGCTAAATAACCTTCTCCCGGTGAGGATTATTTAGGAGTGATTCTTTTCCTGAATTCCTCTTCCCTTTCTTTTGTGTGGAACTAGTTTCGGGTTTTCTGTTTTTTTAATATAATTTGGTAAACATTTACTATGTTCCCGGCACTGTACTCAGCTTTGGGGTAAATACAAGCTAATCAGATTGGACACAGTCCCTGTTCTGCATGGGGTAGTTTTTGCATTGACAACATTTATTGTTATTATTAGTATTGTTATTACTAATAATAACACTACTACTAATAATAATGGTATTTGTTAAGTGCTTATTATGTACTATGTTCTGGGATGGATACAAGTAAATCGGGTTGGACAGAGACCCTGTCCCACATGGGGTTCCCAGTCTTAATCCCAATTTTACAGATAAGGTAACTGAGGCACAGAGAAATGAAATGACTTGCCCAGGGTCACATAGCAGACACGTGGCAGAGCTGGTATTAGAACCCAAGTCATTCTGACTCTCAGGCACATTGTCTACCCACTAGTCTTCACTGCTGTACTTGCCACTTCTCAGTATACTATTATTATTAGTAGTAGTATTAATAAGCTCTCCTTGGGCAGGGAATGTGTCTGTTCATTGTATATAGAGCACAATCCTGGGAATCAGGAGGACCTGGGTTCTAATCCCTGCTCTGCCATTAGTCTGCTGTGTGACCTTGGGCAAGTCACTTCAATTCTCTGTTCCTCAATGACTTCAAATGGAGATTAAGACTATGAGCCGCATGAGGGACTGGAACCTAGTACAATTTTTGACACATAGTAAGTGCCTAACAAGTACCCTTTATTAGTAGTAGTAGAAGTAGTAGCAGTAGTAAGCACTCAGTGAATATACTCAAATGAATGAATGAATACCGGTGATGTAAAAGGTAGGAGAGATCATATTACCTCAGCCTCTTGCAAGCCCCAAATGAAATGAAGCTAAATCCCAAAGTGTCCAGCAAAGGTAAGCAGGTGAGACAGGAGGCTGAAAACATAGCCAATCTTCTTCTTCAAATGCTGTCGAATTATATCCGATCCAGAGCAACTCCATGGACACACCCTCTCCAGAACATCCCAACTTCTATCATTAAGTTGTTCTGGCATGTGTATACATATTCATGGTAAAGAAATAGAAGAGGTTTTTCATTGACTTCTTCTGCACCATAAAAAAAACTTGACTCTGCTGTTGTTTTTGATCAACATTTTGATCACTCGATCATTCACCTTTGACTCTTTCCCAGGGCTCTACTGCCCAGCACAGGTGAATTGACTTTGTTAACTCTTCAGGTTAGACCTTTTCATTATGGGAACCATACATGGAATAGCTGTAAGCTTCATCAGCATACACAAGTTCTCCTGCCACAATTCATAGGAGAGATCAGTCAATCGGTCAATCAAATTTATTGAGCACTTACTGTGTGCAAAGCACTGTACTAAGCACTCTGGAGAGTGTAATATAATAGAATTTGTAGGCACATTCCTTGCCCACAATGAGCTTACAGTCTAAAGAGAAGCACAAACATCGACAGAATTGAACAATCTAATAATAATAATGCATGATTATTATTGTTATTATATATCGAATGATGGCATTTATTGAGTGTTTTCCGTGTGCAGAGCACTGTACTGATTGGAAGAACACAACACAACAATTAATAGACACATTCCCTGCCTTCAATGAGCTTACAGTCTAAATAGTATCATGACCTAGTATCACATTCGGCAGGTCCCAACATGGAGGCCCCCAGGGGGTCTGGACCTCTTTTATACAGGACTTCAGGGTCCCCAGGAGCAGTGTGGCTTAGTGGAAAGAGCACGGGCTTCAGAGCCAGAGGTTATGGGTTCTAATCCCGGCTCTGCCACTTGTCAGCTGTGTGACTTTGGGCAAGTCACTTATCTTCTCTATGCTTCAGTTACCTCATCTGAAAACTGGGGATTAAGACTGCGAACCTCACTTGGGACAGCCTGATAAACTTGTACCTCCCCCAGCGCTTAGAACAGTGTTTGACACAAAGCAAGCACTTAACAAGTACCATTATTGTTATTATTATTATTATTATTATTATTATTATATTGTTATTAAAAATTGGATGGACTAATTTAAAACTTAATGACTAAAATATGGGAAAATCAAAATAAATTCATTTACATTAAATTATACATCAAACAATTTGGAAGCTCTTCTCCTTATCCCAGAGCAGATCTAGGACAAATAGAAAAGAAGGGGGGGGAAGAAATCACAATCTCAGTGTTTCAATGACTACACCTGTAAGCTCTATGTGGGCAGGGATCCTGCCTACCCACTCCAGCGTGGCTCAGTGCAAAAGAGCCCAGGCTTTGGAGTCAGAGGTCATGGGTTCAAATCCCGACTCCATCAATTGTTAGCTGTGTGACTTTGGGCAAATCACTTAACTTCTCTATGCCTCCTTTACCTCATCTGTAAAATGAGGATGAAGACTGTGAGCCACACGTGGGACAACCTGTTCACCTTGTAACCTCCTCAGCGCTTAGAACAGTGGTTTGCACATAGTAAGCGCTTAATAAATGCCATCATTATATTACATTACTCCAGTGTATTTTCCCAAACACTTATTACAGTGCTCCGCACTCAGTAAATGTTCAACAAATACCTCTATTTGATTCTGTTTTTCAACCCCCTGAACCACCTCAAAGTCTCTTTCCCAGAAAATTATGCTTCTGCTCTCTAACTGGAGGCCTTCGCAGACTGAGCCCCCTCCTTCCTCTCCCCCTCCTCTCCCTCTCCATCCCCCCCGCCGTACCTCCTTCCCTTCCCCACAGCACCTGTATATATGTATATATGTTTGTGCGTATTTATTACTCTATTGATTTATTTTACTTATACGTATTTATTCTATTTATTTTATTCTGTTAATATGTTTTGTTTTGTTCTCTGTCTCCCTCTTCTAGACTGTGAGCCCACTGGTAGGGACCGTCTCTATATGTTGCCAACTTGTACTTCCCAAGTGCTTAGTACAGTGCTCTGCACACAGTAAGAGCTCAATAAATACGATTGAATGAATAAATGAATGACTTCCAAGAAATGCCACTCCAAGGCAGAACTCCCGGGAGATGCCCTCTGGGAATCCTCCAAGGAACATCTGGTGTTTTGTCAGAGGAAATGCCAGGGTCGACAGGAAAGTATTTCAGCCTTAGTACAGGAAAAGAGAGGGAGCAGGAAAGTGTACGTATACACTGGAGCATCTCAGTAGAGCCAGGAACAGCTGGAAGACTAATGGAAATGTGAATATTTGGGACCAGCAGGGATTGGCACCCTCAATCACTCAATCAATGGTATTTATTGAGCACGAGCCTGCTCTGAACTAAGCGCTTGGGGTGTGGTACCATACAACAGAGTGGGTAGACACGTTCCCTGTCCACAGTGATCTTACGGTCTGAGGGGTTATAGATTATTATTATTATTATTATTATTATTATTATAGATTATAAAGGATCCCCCTCTCCATCCCCCCATCTTACCTACTTCCCTTCCCCACAGCACCTGTATATATGTATATATGTTTGTATATATTTATTACTCTATTTATTTATCTTACTTGTACATATCTATTCTATTTATTTTATTTTGTTAGTATGTTTGGTTTTGTTCTCTGTCTCCCCCTTCTAGACTGTAAGCCCGCTGTTGGGTAGGGACTGTCTCTATGTGCTGCCGACCTGTACTTCCCAAGCGCTTGGTACAGTGCTGTGCACACAGTAAGTGCTCAATAAATACGATTGATTGATTGATTAAAGCCTTCATACCAAAGCTTCCCCTGTGAGTTTAAATAAAGGGGAGCACTTAGTATAGTGGTCTGCAGATAGTAGGCATTAAAAAAGTGCCATAGATTGACTGATTGAACTCTCCTAAGTGCTTAGTACAGTGCTCCTACCCACGGTAAGTGCTCAATTAATATATTGATTTAGTGTACAGAAAGTTAAAGATAGGTATCTTGTCAATAACTGCTTTCTTCTCTCACTCTCTCCTCTCTTTTCTTCTTGTTTCCCCTTTTATCCCATTGCCCTCTATCTCTCCCTCTCCTGCTCTTTCCCCCTCTTTTCCTCTTGCTCCTTCCTCTCTGCCTCTTTCTCTCCCTCTCCTTGCCTTGTCTTGCTCACGTCCTTCCTCTTTCCTTTCTCTTTCCGTTTCTCCATCTGACTGACTTTGCCTTTGTAGGTGACCATCTATGAACTCGGTACCTCTACCCCTAAATGCTTATTTATTATTAATTGAGTGCAGAATTTCTTATTATTATAATTAATTATTTATTGAGTGCACATAGTAAGCACTCGATAAATACGGTTGTTGGATTGATGGCTTCCTGGTGGTTCTTTCTCTAACTCTGTTTCTCTGACCACTCCTCTGCCACATTTCCTTGCCTTTCTTGGTCCCTGTGTGTTTCCAAATGCCTATTCTTCATCTCGCACTGTTTCTGTCTCTGACCTTTCTCTTTCTGTCTTCCTCAAAGTTTGTTGTACTCTCCCAGGTGCTTGCAACAGTGTTCCATAAGTGGAGATGGTGCTTACTATGCATCAGGTACAGTACTAAGCATTGGGGTAGATACGAGATAATCGGGTTTGACACAGACCCTGTCCCACATAGGGCTCACAGTCTAAATCCTCATTTTACAGATGACGTAACTGAGGCACAGAGAAGTGAAGTGAATTGTCCAGGATCTTGCAGCAGACAAGCAGAACCAGAATTAGAACCCAGGTCTTCTGACTGCTAGGCCCATACTTTATCCATCGGACCATGCTGCTATATTCTCACTCAATACAGTAGTCATTGTCTTATTTGCATGTTTCATAACTGTGCGTCAACACCCCCCCCCCCAAAAAAAATCCACATTGTACTGTTTAGAAATATCAATATGATGGGACAAAATACTTGACTGGAATGGCAGGAATGCAGAATAACAGTAATGAACAAATAAGAAATATTTCAGAAGAGTTAGAGTGAGACAAAAAATGATATCGATTCTTGTCAGAGAAAGAAAAGGCAATGCATAATGCAAATCCATTCGTCTTTTAAAAATGGTATTTGATAAGTTGAGGCATACATTAAGTTATGTCTCAAGCACTGTTCTAAGCATTGGGGTAGATACAAGATAATCAGGGCCCACATGGGGCTCACAGGCTCAGTAGAAGGAAGAACAAGTATTGCGTTTTGTATTTGAGGAAATTGAGGCACAGAAATGTTATGTGCCTTGCCTAAGTCACACAGCAGGCAAGTGGTGGAGCTGGGATGAGAATTCAGGTCCTCTGGCTCCCCGGCCCATAGAAGCCTATAGTCTAGAGGGGGAGCAAGACATTAATATAAATAATTTATAATGCATAATATATAGATATATACATAGGTGATGTGGAGCTGAGGGTGAGGAGGATATCAGATGTCCAAAGATCACAGATGTACTCGCATAAATGACATAGAAGGGAGTGGGAACTGGGGAAAAGAGGACTTAATAGGTGAAGACCTCTTGTAGGAAATGTGACCTTAATAAGGCTTTGATGGTGGGGAGAGTGATGGTCTGGCATATGTGGAGGGGGAAGGAGTTCCAGACCAGAGGGAGGAGGGGTTCCTGGTTTGACAGCATAGGATGAGCATCAGGGATCAAGAAGGGGACCCTATGTTCCCTTGAAGACCAATAAAATCATCCTCTGACTATGTTTGCTCCGATGCTTCACAGTCTTTCTTGGTACCCTCAGAAAGATCATAGACCAAATGGCTAACCTCACCACGCTAACAGGATTCATCCTCAAAGGGTTCTGGGAGGTCTGGGAGCTGTAGCTGGCCCACACCACACTGTTCCTCCTGATCTACCTGGCGGCCCTGATGGGGAAACTCCTCATCGTCGCCATCACTGCCTTTGACCAGCACCTCCACACCCCAATCAATCAATCAATCAATCGTATTTATTGATCACTTACTGTGTGCAGAGCACTGTACTAAGCTCTTGGGAAGTACAAGTTGGCAACATGTAGAGACGGTCCCTACCCAGCACTGGGCTCACAGTCTAGAAGGGGGAGACAGAGAACAAAACAAAACATATTAACAAAATAAAATAAATAGAATAGACATGTACAAGTAAAATAAATAAATAAATGGAGTAATAAATACGTACAAACATATATACATATATACACGTGCTGTGGGGAATGGAAGCAGGTAAGGCGGGGGAGATGAGGGGGGAAGAGGGGGAGAGGAAGGAGGGGACTCAGTCTGGGAAGGCCTCCTGGAGTAGGTGAGCTCTCAGTGGGGTCTTGTACTTCTTCCTCAGAAACCTATCCTTCATCGACCTCTGTCTCATCTCCATCACCATCCCCAAGTCCATCACAACCTCCCTGACTGACCAACGCTAAATCTATTACTGTGGCTGTGTGACAAAGTCCTGTGTGTAATTTTTTTCATAGATTCAGAAATGTGTGTCCTCATGGCGATGTTGTATGACAGCTACGCTGCCATCTGCCTTCTAGAGTGAGCCCGTCTTCTTCTAGACTGTGAGCCCGTTGTTGGGTAGAAACAGTCTCTATATGTTACCGACTTGTACTTCCCAAGTGCTTAGTACAGTGCCCTACGCACAGTAAGCACTTTATAAATACGATTGAATGAATCTGCCGCCCCTTGCACTATGACATCATTATGAACAGATGGGCCTGTGGGAAGATGGTGGCCGCCTCCTGCCTCAGCGGGGGCCTGCTTGGGGGTGATGAATTCCACCAGGACATTCATGGTAAGCCTCTGCGTGTCCAACACGGTCCAGCAGTTCTTATGTGAAGATTTTTGCTCCAAAACACACCTTGTCATCGACGTCAGCGTGGCCTTTAGTACTCTTTGGTTCATTCTCCATTGTCACTATTGTCACCTCTTACGTCAGCATATTCGCCATCCTGCTGATGCTTCCATTCACTGAGGGCCGGGCCAGAGCCTTCTCCATCTGCCTGCTTCACCTGTCCATAACTACTGTTTTTGTCTTCACTGTCGGTTTTGCATATTAAAAGCCTCCCTCTGACTCCCCCTCAGCGCTGGATCTGCTGGTGTCCGTGTTCTACACGGTGGCGCCCCCCACCCTGAGCCCCCTCATGGACTGCCTGAGAAACCGGGAAGTGAAGGCATCACTGAGGAGGATTTCCTCTGGCAACTTCATTTCTGGGAATTGATCCCCTCTCCCTCTCAGTTTCCTCATCTGTAATTTATTTATATTAATGTCAGTCTCCCCTTCTAGACCGTAAGCTCGTGTTGGGCAGGGAATGTGTTGGGCAGGGAATGTGTTGGGCAGGGAATGTGTTGGGCAGGGAATGTGCCTTTTCTACTGTACTCTCCCAACTGCTTAGTACATCAAACACTCAAAGAATACAATTAAATGAATTAACGAATGAAGGAATGAATCTGTAAAATGGGGATTAAGTCCTACTCACTCCCAACTAGACTGTAAGTCTCATGCTGGACAGGGTGTGTGTCCAACTAGATAAACTTGTATCTATTCCAGTGATTAGAACAGTACTCGGCACATAGTAACTGCATAACAAACATAATAATAGTAATAATAATAATGATATTACTACTTTCCCTAGGACTTAGTACAGTGAATGGTACCCAATTGGTGCTAAATAAATACTGCTACTCTACTTCCACCATTCCTCCTCCAATTGCAACAATTTGAGGCAGTGTATAGAATGGAATACAACTTCATTTTGTTGTACATTCCCAAAAGGTTAGCACAGTGCTTTCTACACAGTAAGTGCTCAATAAGTATCATTGAATGATTAATGTCTGTCAACCCCTCTAGGTTGTAAGCTCCTTGTGGTCAGGGAACACATCTACCAACTCTGTTGTATTGTACTCTCCCAAGTGCTTAGTTCAGTACTCTGCATTAAGTAAGCACTCAATGAACACCATCAATTGTATTTATTTATTGAGCGCTTACTGTGTGCAGAGCACTGTATTAAGCGCTTGGGAAGTGCAAGTCGGCAACACACAGAGACAGCCCCTACCCAACAGTAGGCTCACAGTCTAGAAGGGGAAGACAGAGAACAAAACCAAACATACTAACAAAATAAAATAAATAGAATAGATATGTACATGTAAGATAAATAAATGAATAAGTAGAGAAATAAATATGTACAAACATATATACGTATATACAGGTGCTGTGGGGAAGGGAAGGAGGTAAGATGGGGGGATGGAGAGGGGGACGAGGGGGGAGAGGAAGGAAGGGGCTCAGTCTGGGAAGGCCTCCTGGAGGAGGTGAGCTCTCAGTAGGGCCTTGAAGGGAGGAAGAGAGCTAGCTTGGCAGATGGGTAGAGGGAGGGCATTCCAGGCCAGGGGGATGACGTGGGCCGGGGGTCGATGGCGGGACAGGCGAGAACAAGGTACGGTGTGGAGATTAGCGGCAGAGGAGCGGAGGGTGCGGGGTGGGCTGTAGACAGAGAGAAGGGAGGTGAGGTAGGAGGAGCCAAGGTGAAGGAGAGCCTTGAAGTAGAGTGTGAGCAGTTTCTGCCTGATGCGCAGATTGATTGGTAGCCACTGGAGATTTTTGAGGAGGGGAGTAACATGCCCAGAGCGTTTCTGGACAAAGACAATCCGGGCAGCAGCATAAAGTATGGATTGAAGTGGGGAGAGACACGAGGATGGGAGGTCAGAGAGAAGGCTGATGCAGTAGTCCAGACGGGATAGGATGAGAGCTTGAACGAGCAGGGTAGCGGTTTGGATGGAGAGGAAAGGGCGGATCTTGGCAATATTGCGGAGCTGAGACCGGCAGCTCTTGGTGATGGCTTGGATGTGAGGGGTGAATGACAGAGCAGAGTCGAGGATGACACCAAGGTTGCGGACTTGTGAGATGGGAAGGATGGTAGTGCCGTCAAGAGAGATGGGAAAGTCAGGGAGAGGGCAGGGTTTGGGTGGGAAGACAAGGAGTTCAGTCTTGGACATGATGAGTTTTAAGTGGCGGGCAGCCATCCAGATGGAGATGTCCTGAAGTCAGGAGGAGATACGAGCCTGGAGAGAGGGGGAGAGAGCAGGGGCAGGGATGTGGATCTAGGTGTCATCAGCGTAGAGATGATAGTTGAGGCCGTGGGAGTGAATGAGGTCACCAAGGGAGTGAGTGTAGATCGAGAACAGAAGGGGACCAAGCACTGAACCTTGGGGAACCCCCACAGTACGGGGATGGGAGGAGGAGGAGGAGCCTGCAAAAGAGACTGAGAATGAACGACCGGAGAGATAGGAAGAGAACCAGGAGAGGACGGAGTCTGTGAAGCCAAGGTCAGATAGCGTGTTGAGGAGAAGGGGGGTGGTCCACAGTGTCGAAGGCAGCTGAGAGGTCAATGAGGATTAGGATAGAGTAGGAGCCGTTAGATTTGGCAAGCAGGAGGTCATTGGTGACCTTTGATAGGACAGTTTCTGTGGAATGTAGGGGACAGAAGCCAGACTGGAGGGGCTCGAGGAGAGGTGGTTTTGAGGAGTTCGAGGCAGCGTGTGTAGACAACTTGTTCAAGGAGTTTGGAAAGGAATGGGAGGAGGGATATGGGGCGACAACTAGAAGGTGAGGTGGGGTCAAGAGAGGGTTGTTTTAGGATCGTAGAGACATGCGCATGTTTGACGTCAGAGGGGAAGGAACCAGTGGTGAGTGAGCGGGTGAAGATGGACGTTAAGGAGGGGAGAAGGGATGGGGCGAGAGATTTCATGAGATGAGAGGGAATGGGGTCAGAAGCACAGGTGGCCGGAGTAGCACTTGAGAGGAGGGAGGAGAGCTCCTCTGAGGATACTGCTGAGAAGGATGGGAGAGTAGCAGAGGGTGTTGAGAGCCGGGGTTTGGAGAAAGAGCGGGGAGTGATTTTGGGGAGGTCGGACCTGATGGATTTAATTTTGTTAGTGAAGTAGGAGGCCAGATCGTTGGGGGGGAGGGAAGGAAGAGGGGGAGGAACTGGTGGCCTGAAAAGGGAGTTGAATGTACGTAAGATCTGGCGGGGATGATGGGCATGGGTGTCAATAAGGGAGGTGAAATAGTTTTGTCTGGCAGAGGAGAGGGCTGAGTTAAGGCAGGAAAGGATAAACTTGAAGTGAGCGAGGTTGGCATGGTGTTTAGACTTTCTCCAGCAGCGTTCAGCAGCTCGAGCATAAGAGCGAAGGAGGCGGACAGTGGCAGTGATCCAGGGCTGTGGGTTAGTGCTACGAGAGCGGCGAAGTGAAAGGGGAGCGAGTGAGTCTAGCTGAGTAGAAAGGGTAGAGTTGAGAGCAGTAATCTGATTATCAAGACTGGGTAGAGAGGAGAGGGCGGCGAGGTGGGGTGTGAGGCGGTCAGAAAGATGGATGAGGTCCAGAGAGCGGAGATCTCTGTGAGGGAGTAATATGGATTTACAGGGGAAAGGAGTGTGAGTGAGGAGGCAGGTGAGAAGATTATGATCAGAGAGAGGGATTTCAGAGTTGATGAGGGTAGACACAGTGCAGCGAGAGGAGATGATGAGGTCGAGGTTATGACCAAGTTGGTGAGTGGGTGACGTGGGGTGGAGCAAGAGTTTGGCAGCGTTGAGGAGAGATAGATAGAAGGCGGGTGGCAGAGGAGTCATCAGGGATATCCATGTGGATGTTGAAGTCTCCGAGGATCAGAGTGAGCATGGAGAAGGAGAGAAGGAAGGTGAGGAAGGGGTCAAAGTCGTTAAAGAAATGGGAGGTGGGGTCGGGAGGGCGGTAGATGACGGCTACAAGAATCTGGAGGGGGTGATAGAGGCGAATAATGTGGGCTTCAAAGGAAGGGAAGGAAAGGGAAGGGGGAGGAGGGATAGTGCGAAAGCGACATTGGCGGGCGAGAAGGAAACCAATACCTCCTCCTTTTCCTGTGAGTCTGGGGGAGTGGGAGAAGAAGAGGCCTCCACTGGAGAGAGCAGCAGAAGAGACAGTGTCGCCTGGAGACAGCCATGTTTCAGTTAGGGCGAGGAGGAGTAGAGAGCTGGAAAGGAATAGGTCCAGGATGAAAGCGATCTTACTTGAAACGGAGCGGGGGTTCCAGAGGCAACACTTGGCAGCAGCTGTTGAGGGAGGGGAGGGAGGGGGAAGGGTGTGAGGGGTGGGGAGGGTTTGGATTGGCATGAGTTGGCGGGGGCCAGGGCGGGGAGAGTGGGAAGAGGGGTGGTGATGGGAAAGGAGAACTGGGATGGGGTGGGGGCGGGTAGAAGTGGAGGGAGGGGGCTGGGAGGGAGGAGCGGATTACTGGCGCTGGTACAGAGGGATCCTTGGTAGGGGTTGAGGGGGAGTGGTGGTGGTGGGGGAGAGGGAGGGAAAAAGCTGGGTGGGAGAGGGGAAGGGGAAGGTGAGGAATGGGAATGGAAGTTGGAGCAAGGGAATTGAAAGTTCATGGTGAGGTCAGCAGGGCGAGTGACAGTACAGCCGAAGATTAACAACTGAGATGCAGAAGCGATGAAACAGTAGCAATGATTTAAGTAGGCGATGGCATCACAGGAGGTAGTTGAAAAATTAACATGGTACGGCAATAATAAAATTGGCAGATAATGATGTCATAAAGAGTAGATACAAACTATTATTTGCTGTAGTAGGGTGGACCTGTTAAGGGGGTCAGGGAGCAGAGATTCCTGGGGGGAGGAGTGAACAGCCAACTAGCATGGGAGGGCTGAGTAGGTGCGAATGAGGTTGTCGTTAATGTAACTTGGTGATAACCAAGGTGATAAATACCACTATCACCCAATGTCTATCACCCATTGTGTAATGTAAGGTCCTTGTGGTCAGGGAACATGTCTATCCAATCTGCTGTAGAGAATCAGCATGGCCTAGTGGATAGATTATGGACCTGGGAGTCAGAAGGACCTGGGTTCTAATCCTGGCTCTGGCACCTGTCTGCTTTGCAACCCTATGTCACTTAAGTTCTCTGTGGCTCAGTTACCTCATCTATAAAACGGGGATTAAGACTGTGAGCCCCATGTGGGACAAACTGTTTACCTTGAATCTACCCCAGTGCTTATAACAGTGCATAGCACATAGTAAGCACTCAACAAATACCATCCTAATTATTTACTTTTACTGAGCACAAAGCACTGTATTGAGCACTAGGAAGAGAAAAATACAATGGAGTTAGACACATTCCCTGTCCACTGGGAGCTTATAGTTAACAGGGGGAGGCAGACGTTGAAATAAATTCCAGACAGGACAAATGGCAGGTGAGAAAGATAGAGACATAAGCGTTTTGGGGCTGAGGATGGGATGACTTCCTGTCTCTATCATTGTATATATCTGTAATTTATTTATTTATGTTAAATATATTTATGTATATATTAGGGTTTCCCCCTCTAGACTGTAGAGGGCCGTGAATTTGTCTGTTTATTGTTGTATTTTATTATTCTAATCAGTTTGTACAGTGCTCTGCACACAGTAAGTGTTCAATAAATATGATTGAATGAATGAATGATAATGCCTAGGATATATACTTGTGAGATAGAAAGGATGGGAATGTCAAGGGGAGGACAGAGTTTGGGACGGAAGGTGAGAAGTTCTGATTTGGACATGTTAACCTTGAGGTGATGGGAAATCATCCAGGTAGGGCTCTCTTGAAGGGTGGAGGAAATACAAAACTGCAGAGAAGGAGGGAGATCAGGGCTGGAAATGTAGATTTGGACATCATCTGCATAAGGGTGGTATTTGAAGCCATGGGAGCGATTGAGTTCTCCAAAAGAGTTGGTGTAGATGAAGGATAGAAGGGGACCCACACCTAAACCTAGAGGGACCCCCATAGTTAGGAGATGGGAGGCAGAGGAGGAGCCCATGAAGGAGACTGAGAATGAGTGGCCAGTGAGATAAGAGGAGAACCAGGAGGGGATATTGTCAGTGAAGGTGAGGTTGGATAATGTTTCCAGGAGAAAGGGGTGGTTGACAGTGTCGAAAGCAATGGTAGGAGGGAGTGCTTAAAGGCAACAGAGGAGAGAAGCAGCATAACCTAGTGGGTAGAGCACGGGACTGGGATTCAGCAGGGCCTGGGTTCTAATAACAGCTCCATCATTTGTCTGCTTTATGACCTTAGGTAAATCACATCTCTTCTATGGGCCTCAATTTCCGCAAATGTTTTGTTTTGTTGTCTGTCTCCCCCTTCTAAACTGTGAGCCCGTTGTTCAGTAGGGGCCATCTCTATATGTTGCCGACTTGTACTCCCCAAGCGCTTAGTATAGTATTCTGCACATGGTAAGCGCTCATTAAATACGATTGAATGAATGAATGAATGAAAATGGGGAATAGGTCTGTGAGGCCCATGTGGGACATGGACTTTGTATCTACCCCATTGCTTAGAACTGTGTCTGGAACATAACAAGTGCTTACCAAATACCGTTAAAGAAAAAAATTAGGGCTTAGTCTGTGAAGGCCTTTTGGAGGAGACGGGTGTTTTAAAATGTATTTAAAGCTGGGGAGAGTGGTAGTATGTTGGATGTAAATGCAGAGGGTGTTCCAGACCGGAAAGAGGACATGGGCAAGGAATGAACTACAGTGAGTGGTTTCTTTGTTTGTTTTTATTTTGTTTTTTTTTTTATGGTACTTGTTAAGCCCTTACTAAGGGCCAGGCATTGTTCTAAGTGCTGGAGTAGATACTAGGTAATGAGGTTGTACACAGTCCATGTCCCACATGGTGCTCAAGGTCTTAATCCGGATTTTACAGATGAGGTAACTGACACACATATAAGTTAAGTGATTTGCCCCAGATCACACAGCAAACAAGTGACAGACTCAGGACTAGTACCCTGGTCCTTCTGACTCCCAGACCTGCAGTCTAACATAACTCTCGTTAGAGAAACAAAATGTGCATGTTGGGTTGCAATAAATCAACAAGGAAATGTAGGAGGGGTAGAGCTGTTGGAGTGCCTTAAAGTCAATGGCAAATATATTTTAATAATCATAATAATCATGATGGTATTTCTTAAACGCTTACTATCAACCAAGCACTGTTCTAAGCGCTGGGAAAGATACAAAGTTATCAGGTTTCCCACATCCCATGTGAGGCTCACAGTCTTAATCCCCATTTTACAGATCAGGTAACTGAGGTAAAGAGAAATGAAGTGACTTGCCAAATGTCACACAGCTGACAAGCAGTGGAGCCGGGATTAATAATAATAATAATAATAATAATAATAGTGGTATTTGTTATGCACTTATTATGTGTAAAGCACTGCTCTAAGCGCTGGGGAGTTTACATGGTGATCAGGTTGTCCCGCGGGGGCTCACAGTTTGAATCCCCATTTAACAGATGAGGTAACCGAGGCACAGAGAAGTTAAGTGACTTGCCCAACGTCACACAGCTGACAGTTGGTGGAGTGGAATTTGAACCCATGACCTCTAACTCCAAAGCCCGTGCTCTTTCCACTGAGCCTCGCTGCTATGGATGGCCAACCACTTGAGGAGTGGGGAGATGTGGACTCTTATTTTGTATTCGTATTATTTTGTATTTGCATTATTTTGTAGAAAAACAAGGCGTGAAGTGAAGTATGAACTTGAAGAAGAAACCGGAGGCAGGGAGGTCAGCAAGGAGGCTGATGCAGTAGTCGAAGTGGGATAGGAAAAGTGCTTGCGTCAGTGTGGTAGCAGTTTATTCAGACAGTAAAGGGCAAATTCTACAGATGTTGTGAAGGTTGAGCTGGCAAGATTTGATGACAGACTGAATATGTTGTTTGAATGAAGGAGATGAGTCGAGAATAAACCCAAGGTTGTGGTTATATGAGACAGGGACGATGGTGATCTTGCCTACAGTGATGAGAAAGTTTGGGATAGAGTTTTGTGGGGAAGATGACGTACACTGTTTGGGACAAGATAAGAAGCAGCATGGCCTAATGGAAAGAGCATGATACTGGGAGTTAGAGGCGCTGGGTTCTAACCCTGGTTCTGCCACTGGTCTCATGTGTTGATTCTTGGCCAAGTCATTTCAGCGTGGCTCAGTGGAACAAGCACGGGCTTCTAGACTGTGAGCCCATTGCTGGGTAAGGACTATCTGTATATGTTGCCAACTTGTACCTCCCAAGCGCTTAGTAAAGTGCTCTCCTCAATAAATACGATTGAATGAATGGATGAATGAGTCAGAGGTCATGGGTTCTAATCCCGGCTCCGCCACTTGTTAACTCTGTGATTTTGGGCAACTCAACTCACTTAATTTTTTTGTGCTTCTGTTACCTCATCTGTAAAATGGGGATTAAGACTATGAGCCCCATGTGGAACAATCTGATTACCTTGTATCCCCCTAGTGCTTGGAGCAGTGCTTGGCACATAGTAAGCACTTAACAAATGCCATTACTATTATTATTATTATTATTATTATTATTATTATTATTATTTCACTACACTGTGCCTCGCTTTCCTCATGCAAAATGGAAATTAAATCCTACTTCCTAGACTGTGATACCAATATGGAACAAGGACTGTGTTCAACTTGATTATGTTGTATCTATTTCAGCACTTAGAACAGTGCTTGGCATGTAGTAAGTGCTTAACAAATGCTATCATTATTATTATTATCATTATTATTATTACAAGGATAAAGTTGGATGCCTACAGTTTGTAGACTGTAAACTCGTAGTGGGTAGGGGCCATGTCTATCAACTCTGCATGGCTTAGTGGAAAGAGCACGGGCTTGGGAGTCACAGGTTGTGGGTTCTAATCCCGGCTCTGCCACTTCTCTGCTGTGTGACTTTGGGCAAGCCACTTAACTTCTCTGTGCCTCAGTTATCTCATCTGCAAAATGGGGATTAAGACTGTGAGTCCCATGTGAGACAACGTGATTACCTTGAATCTACCCCAGTGCTTTAAAGAGTGCTTAGCATACAGTAAGCGCTTAAAAAATACCATTATTATTATTATTATTATTATTATTATTATTATCATTATTAGCCTTCCAAATGTTTTGTACAGTTCTCTGCACACAGAAAGCACTCAGTAAATATCGATCGACTGAGGGATAGTTGGAATTATTGTTTCTCTATGTCCTGAGTTCTGTTGGGTTCTGAGTTCTGTCAGATTTTTCCTAGTGACCATTGCACAGTGTCTCTTACTTTCCTTTACATATTCTGCTCCTCTTTAGATTCTAACAACTTCGAGAAGTGAGAATGCTGACTTTCTCCCATGATGTGGTCCAAAGAAGCTGCTTTCTCTTCCAGACCGGAGTGAGAGTCGTGGAAAACGTCCACCTCATCACTCTCCACGTTTCTACGATCCTCCTGGAACCCCATGGACCTGGTCATCGTCCACCTGGTCCTGATCCACACCCTAATGCTCCTTACCAGAGTGGTCACTGTGTCAGCATCAACTCAGCATCTACGGCTCCTGCAGACGGATGTCGGATGTCAGACGTTCGCCGCTGTGTACTGGGTGACCAGAGGCCTCTCCATCAGCACCACCGGCTTCATGAGTACAGTCCAGGTCGTGATCATCAGTCCCAGTTCCTCTCTCTGGGCCCAGCTCAAAGCCCGGGTACAAAAGACAATTTTCACAATCTTTATCCTACTGTGGCTTCTCAACTCGATCGTGGACATCAACCTCCTGTTCGACACCATTGCATCTCCCAGCGTGATCAGCCGCGAGCCCAGATTCAGTGATGACTACTGTTCTATCAAGCCCATCAGCAGCCTTGTAGGGCTGTTCCTCTTCTTTATGTCACTCTGCGACCTACTCTCCGTGGGAATCATGGGAAGCTCCAGTGGCTACATGGTCTTCCTCCTCTTCTGACACAGCCGGAAGGTCCAGCATCTCCAAGGCCAGCACTCACCTCCTTAGAAATCCCCAGAGACGAGAGCAACCCAGACCGTCCTGTTGCTGGTCAGCTGCTTCGTGGCCATCTACTGCATGGACTTACCGTCTCTATGTGTTGCCAAGTTGTACTTCCCAAGCGCTTAGTACAGTGCTCTGCATACAGTAAGCGCTCAATAAATACAATTGAATGAATGAATGAATATGTCACTGTTTCTGGGGAGTTCCCCTAGGAACAACGTCACCCTCCTGAATTCGAATGTTTGTGGTCAGCAGTTATGCCATGATCAGCTCCTTCTTGCTGCTAAGCAGTAACTCCAGGTTTGCCAAATTCTGGGAGGCCCATTTCAGGAAGACAAGGCTCCATCTCCGTGAGGATCCTATAGTCTTCCCAGGTTCGTATTTTATACTGAGGGATCCTTCTTGAGGTAGCAGCATGGCCTAGTGGAGAGCACACACCTGGGTTCTAATCCCAGCTCTGCCACTTGCCTGCTGTGTGGCCTTGGGCAAGTCACCCAATTTCTCTGTGCCTCAGGTACCTCGTCTGAAAGTAAGGAGTAAGACTGTGAGCCTCATGTCATCAATCATATTTACTGAGCGCTTACTATGTGCAGAGCACTCATGTGGGTCATGGACTATGTCCAACTTGATTAATTTGTATCTACACCAGCGCTTAGTACTGTACCTGGCACATAGTAAACACTTAACTAATACCATTAAAAAGAAACATCACCCACCACAATCTGCAACTCAAATGCAGGACTTTCAGATTGTAAGATGAATGCACTGTCTCTTATGATAAGGAAGCTGAGGCCCGTGCTACAGTGCATAATTAAGAAGGAGCGAGTGAGCTCAAGGGATTGAATAGAGGGGAATAGAGTCAGAGGACTTGGGTTCTAATCCCTGATTTTCCACTTGTCTGCAGTGTGACCATGGGCAAGTCACTTCAATTCTCTGGGCCTCGGTTTCATCAACTGTAAAATTTAGTACTTAGACTGTGAGCCCTTTTTGGGGCAGAGATTGTGTCCGACTTGATTAATTTAATTAAGTAATTAATTATGGTATTTGTTAAGCACTTACTATGTGCCAAGCACTGTTCTAAGCGCTGAGGTAGATACAAGGTCATCAGGTTGTCCCACGTGGGGCTCACAGTCTTCATCCCCATTTTCCACATGAGGGAACTGAGGCCCAGAGAAGTGAAGTGACTTGCCCAGAGTCACACAGCTGATCAGTGCAGGAGCCTGGATTACAACCCACGACCTCTGACCTCCAAGCCCGGGCTCTTTCCACTGAGCCTTGTAACTAACCCAATGTTTAGAACACAAAATGCGTAACAAATACAATTTTGATAAAGTAATGGAGCAGAAAGGATTGGTGAAGTAAGGATGTTGCTCTTGAGAATGACATTCTGGGGCTCCTTGATGTGCCATTTCTATATGTCCCTCCATAGAGGAGTGTAACTCTCTTCATATGAAGGTCTGGAGCTCTTGCACTTTTTAGATTACAACAGTGCTTGGCATGTAGTAAATGCTTAACAAATACTATTATTATTATTACAAGGATGAAGTTGGATGCCTACAGTTTGTAGACTGTAAACTCGTAGTGGGTAGGGGTCATGTCTATCAACTCTGCATGGCTTAGTGGAAAGAGCACGGGCTTGGGAGTCACAGGTTGTGGGTTCTAATCCCGGCTCTGCCACTTCTCTGCTGTGTGACTTTGGGCAAGCCACTTAACTTCTCTATGCCTCAGTTATCTCATCTGCAAAATGGGGATTAAGACTGTGAGTCCCATGTGAGACAACTTGATTACCTTGAATCTACCCCAGTACTTTAAAGAGTGTTTAGCATACAGTAAGCGCCTAACAAATACCATTATTATTATTATTATCATTCTTATTATTACTCTCCCAAATGCTTAGTACAGTTCTCTGCACACAGTACGCACTTAGTAAATATGATCCATTACGGGATAGTTGCTATTGCTTTGGCCCATGCCCGGGGTTCTGTTGGGTTTTGGATTCTGTCAGATTTTTCCTAATAACCATTGCACAGCATCTCTTACTTTCCTTTACATATTCATATCCTCTTTATTCATTCATTTATTCATTCAATCATATTTATTGAGCGCTTACTATGTGCAGAGCACTGTACTAAGCTCTTGGGAGGTACAAGTCAGGAACATATCGAGACAGTCCCTACCCAACAACAGCCTCACAGTCTAGAAGGGGGAGACAGACAACAAAACAAAACATGTAGACAGGTGTCAAAATAGTCAGAACAAATAGAATTATAGCTATTATTATAATTATAATTATATAATAATAATAATAGCTATAATACAGACTCTACCTACCAACCCCGAGAAGTGAGAATGCTGACTTTCTCCAGTGATGTGGTCCAGGGCATCTGCCTTTTCTTCCAGAACGGAGTGGAGGTCATGGGAAACTCTCTCCTCATCAGTCTCCACGTTTCCACGATCCTCCTGGAACCCAAGCTGAAGGCCACGGACCTGATCATTGTCCACCTGGCCCACACCTCGATGGTCCTTACCATAATGGTCACTGTGTCATCATCAGCTCAGCGTCTGCGGATCCTGGAGATGGACATTGGATGTTAGATGTTCGCCTATGTGTACCGTGTGACCAGAGGTCCCTCCATCTGCACCACCGGTCTCCTGAGTACGGTCCAGGCCATGATCATCAGCCCCAGTTCCTCTCTCTGGACCCAGCTCAAAGCACGGGTCAGAAAGAATATATTCCCAATCTTTATCCTCCTGTGGCTCCTCAACTCGATCGTGGACATCAACCTCCTATTCAACACCGTTGCATCTCCCAACCTGACCATCATCGAGCCCAAATTCAGTGATCACTACTGTTCCATCTAGCCTGTCGGCAGCCTCATAGGTCTGTTCTTTTCCTTATGGCACTCCTCTATGTCCTCTCCGTGGGAATCATGGGCTACAGGGTCCTCCTCCTCTTCTGACACAGCCAGAAGGTCCGGCATTTCCGTAGCTACGCCCACCTCCTCGGAAATGCCCGGAGACGAGAGCAACCCTGATCATCCTGTTGCTGGTCAGCTGCTTCGTGACCTTCTACTGCACGGACTTCATACTGTCACTGTTTATGGGACGTTCCTTCAGGAACAACATCACCCTCCTGAATGTGAATATGTTTTAGGTCAGCAGTTATGCCATGGTCAGTTCCTTCTTGCTGCTAAGCAGTAACTCCAAGCTTGCCACGTTGTGGGAGGCCCGTTTTAGGAAGACAAGGTTCCATCTCTGTGAGGAACCTATGTTCTTCCCAGGATCGGCTTTTTTTCCAAAGGATCCTTCCTGAGGTAACAACATAGCCTAGTGGAGAGAGCACACAACTGGAATCCAGAAGGACCTGGGTTCTGATCCCAGCTCTTCCACTTGCCTGCAGTTTGGCCTTGGGCAAGTCACTTTATTTCTCTCTGCCTCAGTTACCTCATCTTTGAAAGAGGGAGTGAAACTGTGAGTCCCAGGTGGGACATGGAGTATGTCCAACTGGACTAATTTGTATCTACCCCAGAATTTAATACAGTACCTGGCACACAACAAATACCATTAAAACGAAGCAGCGTCCACCACAATCTGCAACTCAAATTCAGGACTTTCAGATTACAAGATGAACAAACTGTCTCCTTTGATAAGGGAGCTCTGGGCTGTGCTACAATGCAGAATTAAGAAGGAGCAAGTGAGCTCAAGGGATTGAATAGAGGGTCATAGAGGCAGAGGACTTGGGGTCTAATCCCTGCTTTTTCACTTGTCTGCTGTGTGACCTCGGGCAAGTCACTTCAATTCTCTGGGCCTCAGTTTCATCAACTGTAAAATTCAATACTTAGACTATGAACCCCTTGTTGGGCAGTGACTGTGTTCGACACGAATAACTTGTATCTAACCCAATGTTTAGAACAGTGCTTGACACATAGTAATTGCTTAACAAATACAATTTTAATAAAGTACCAGAGCAGAAAGGATTGGTGAAGTAAGGATGTTATTCTTGGAAATGAACTTCTGGTGCTCCTTGATATGCCATTTCTATATGTCCCTCTGTAGAGGAGTGTAACTCTCTTTATATGAACGTCTGGAGCCCTTGCACTTTTTAAATTTAGATAATTTCTTTGCTCCTAATGATTTCATCCAGCAACGCCTCTGATCCCTCCAAATCTCCCCTACCCCCAAATTCCTATCATCATCATCTTCATCTTCATCATCACAGCATTTCCAACCCTGAAATAAGTATGAAAAAAATAATTACATTTGTCAAGTACTCAATATGCTTTAAGCACTGGTGTAGATACAAAATCATCAGGTCCCTCACTGGTCCCACATACTAAATAGGAGGGAGGGAGGTACTGATTCCCCCTTTTACAGATGAGGGACTGAGGCCCAGAGAAGTAAAGTGGCTTCTTCAAGGTCACATAGCAAACAGGTGATGGAGCTGGGACTGGAACCGCGGTCCTCTGTGAGGCCCAGGCTCCTTCCATTAGGCTATGCTGCTTCTCGAGACTAGAACAATAGCCACTGAGAGTGAAAGGTGAAAGGATTCAATAAGGGAGGAGTAGAAGAGCAAGTGTTTTTGAGAGGTGAAATGGTCTGGGTGTGGGTCAAGGGGTTAGATGTTACAAACATCAGGGAGACCAGTTCTTATCAATCAGTGATATTTTATTGAGTGCTTACTATGCACAATACACTGTACTAAGAACTTGGAAAACTACAGTACCAGAGAGTTGGTAAACACATTCCCTGCCTGCAATGAGTTTACAGCCTACAGAAATTAGTTAATCAATCAATGGTATTTATTGAGTATTTACTGTGTGCACAGCACTGTACCAAGCACTTGAGGGAGTACAAGAGTGGAGTAAATGCAATCACCACCCACAAAGAGCTTACAGTCTAAAGGGGGAGATGAACATTGTAATAAATTCCTGATAGGGGAAATAATCAATCATTATTTCAGTCAATCATAAATTAAATAATCCCTCAACAACAGTCTAAAAATCGCCAACAAAAATAATCAATCAGTCAACGGTATTTACTGAGCACTTACTGTGTTCCAAGCACTGCACCAAGTTTTGGGAAAAGTACAGTACAAGAGAGTTGATTGACATGATCCCTGCCCACAAAGAGTTTACAACCTAGAGGACAGCTGGGCAGGAAGAGAACAGGGAATAGGGACAGGATAGTGTATGAGGAGAGGGAGATAGACTCTTTTGCCAACAAAGTAGTAGGGGAGATATATCAATTCGCCTCACCTTGGGGCAAGAGTATTTTCAGCTCTCAGGACAGATGATTGACCTATTTCAGAAGAAATGGTCATTATCTGTTAGAGAACCATTATGAGAAGCAGCATGATGTAGTGGATAGAGCACGGGATGGGGAGTCAGAAGGTCATGGGTTCTAGTCCAGTTCTGCCACTTGTTTACTGTAGGACCTTGGGCAAGTCCCTTCACTTGTCTGTGCCTCAGTTACCTCATCTGTAAAATAGGGATTGAGACTGCGAGCCCCAAGTGGGACAGGAACTATGTCCAACCCAATTTGCTTGTATCCACCCTTGCGCTTAGTACAGTGCCTGGCACACAGCAAGTTCTTAACAAGTGCCACAGTTATCATTATTATTCCAGGCATGACATCCTCCTTAGAGCAGCTTTCATAGCCTGATTCCTCAAGCTGTAGATGACAGGGTTAAGAGCTGGGGGCACCATGGAATTGGAAATGGACAGATGCAAGTCTCGACCTGATGGACGATTGGAGGATTGAATTAGATATTCAGAAAAAACCCGTGGAGAAGAAGAAAGTCATGATGATAAGATAGGGCAGGCAGGTGGAGAAAGCTTCGGACCGGCCCTCTCCTGATGGCAACCTCAGCATGTCTGAGAAGATGCAGACGTACGAGGCAGTTACGCATGCGAAACAGATGGTGACGAAACTGGCAGAGGACAATGAGTGAATATTCACGCATGTTTCCTTGGGGACCAGAGAGCTTCAGAAGCTGGGCGACGTCACAGAAGAACTGGTGGATTACGGTGGGCCCAGAGAAAGATTCAGAGAATGTGGCAGCCATGTGCATGAGGCCGGAGAGACCCCCACTGAGCCAGGAGGTAGCTGCCATTTTCCCACAAACCCCTCTATTCATGACGACCTCAACACAAGGGGTGGCGGGTGGCAGCATAGCTGTCATAAGACATCTCTGTGAGCAGGGCCACCTCAGAGACAGCAGTTGAAATGAAGAAAAACACTCGCAGTACTCAGCCCTGGAAAGAAATGGAGTTGTTGTTGGTCACTGAATTGAAGAAAGATTTGGGGACGGTGACGGAGATGAGGCAGAGGTCGAGGACGGAAAGATTCCTGAGGAAGAAGTACATGGGGGTGTGGAGGTGCCGGTCGAGGGTGGTGACGGGGATGATGAGGAGATTCCCTGTCAGGGCCACCAGGTAGACCAAGAGAAACAGTGCGGCATCGCCAAGCTGCTGCTCCCGGAACTCTGAGAAACCAAGGAGTAGGAATTCCATCACCGGGCTGCCATTGGCCATCTGAGTGAAAGGAATGTTTGGAGGAAACTTCTATTTTGTGACACAACAAGAACACATAGTTTATTGAATGTCCGAAAACAGTTGTAACAAACGTCCCCATGTGAATAAAAATTGCAAGACAGCACAGGATTTTTTGAAAGAGTTTGCTCTCAATTCCCCCTTCCCATAACTCTCCTGATTAACTAGTTATTCTTCTTGGTATCCTAGAGTGTAGTACGTCTGGCCTCAGATTTCTAGCACTAATAATAATAATAATTGTGACATTTGTGAAGTGCTACGATTTGCCAAGCACAATCTTGGTGCTAGTGTAGATTCAAGATAATCAAGTCCCAACTGGGGCTCAGGTAGGAGGGAGAGCAGGTATTGAATCCCCATTTTGGAAATGAAGGAACTGAGGCACAGGGAAATTAAGTAACTTGTCCAAGGTCACACAAAAGGTATTTTTCGTAGCAGGGTTAGAACCCAGCTCCTCTGACACCCAGGTTGATGCTTTTCCCACTAGGCCGTGCTTCTTGGTCTAGGCATTACCACGTACTTAAAAGGAGCATAGAAAGGTACCACTATTCTGGCTCAATATTCGCGAAATAGAACTTCCTTCATCTAGCTCCAAGAATTTTGATTTTTCCTTTCTGTTAGCCTAGAAAACCTACTCATTTCTAGTATAGATAAGTACTAGTTTTAAAATAATAGCAAAATGCCTCCTGATACTTGGAGTTGTTGCCTAGGATATCTAGTATAGTGCCTCAGCGCTGAGTACAGTGCCTGGCACATAGTAAGCACTTAACAAATGCCATTTTATCCGTTAGGCATTACCTTCTTTTGGGCCTGGTGGACACAGGTTTCGTCTACCTAAATATACCTATAATGAGCTGTGGGAGTCATGCAGCTAGCCCCACATGTAGGGGAAGGGGGAACTATGGAAGTTGCTAAAGGAAGACAAACAGTGCTGGACTAGATGCAGGAAAATCAGAGTCTGAACAGTACGATCTGATTTCTTTTTTTGTTTGTTTGATTTTATTAACAACAACTCTCTCCTCGACCCCCTCCAGTCTGGCTTCCGTCCCCTACATTCCACGGAAACTGCCTTCTCAAAGGTCACCAATGACATCCTGCTTGCCAAATCCAACGGCTCATACTCTGTGCTAATCCTCCTCGACCTCTCAGCTGCCTTCGACACTGTGGACCACCCCCTTCGCCTCAACACGCTATCTGACCTTGGCTTCACAGACTCTGTCCTCTCCTGGTTCTACTCTTATCTCTCCGATCGCTCTTTCTCAGTCTATTTTGCAGGCTCCTCCTCCCCTCCCATCCTCTTGCTGTGGGGGTTCCCCAAGGTTCAGTGCTTTTTTCCCCTTCTGTTCTCAATCTACACGCACTCCCTTGGTGACCTCATTCGCTCCCACGGCTTCCACTATCATCTCTACGCTGATGACACTCAGATCTACATCTCTGCCCCTGCTCTCTCTCCCTCCCTCCAGGCTCGCATCTCCTCCTGCCTTCAGGACATCTCCATCTGGATGTCTGCCCGCCACCTAAAGCTCAACATGTCTAAGACTGAACTCCTTGTCTTCCCTCCCAAACCTTGCTCTCTCCTTGACTTTCCCATCTCTGTTGACGGCACTACCATCCTTCCCGTCTCACAAGCCCGCAACTTTGGTGTCATCCTCGACTCCGCTCTCTCATTCACCCCGCACATCCAAGCCGTCACCAAAACCTGCCAGTCTCGGCTCCACAACATTGCCAAAATCCGCCCTTTCCTCTCCATCCATACCGCTACCCTGTTCATTCAAGCTCTCATCCTATCCCGTCTGGACTACTGCATCAGCCTTCTCTCTGATCTCCCGTCCTCGTGTCTCTCTCCACTTCAATCCATACTTCATGCTGCTGCCCGGATTATTTTTGTCCAGAAACGCTCTGGGCATATTACTCCCCTCCTCAAAAATCTCCAGTGGCTACCAATCAATCTGCGCATCAGGCAGAAACTCCTCATCCTGGGCTTTAAGGCTCTCCATCACCTCGCGCCCTCCTACCTCACCTCCCTTCTCTCCTTCTACTGCCCAGCCCGCACCCTCAGCTCCTCCACCGCTAATCTCCTCACCGTACCTCGTTCTCGCCTGTCCCGCCATCGACCCCCGGCCCACGTCATCCCCCTTGCCTGGAATGCCCTCCCTCTGCCCATCCGCCAAGCTAGCTCTCTTCCTCCCTTCAAGGCCCTGCTGAGCGCTCACCTCCTCCAGGAGTCCTTCCCAGACTGAGCCCCTTCCTTCCTCTCCCCCTCGTCCCACTCTCCATCCCCCCATCTTACCTCCTTCCCTTCCCCACAGCACCTGTATATATGTATATATGTTTGTACATATTTATTACTCTATTTATTTATTTATTTATTTTATTTGTACATATCTATTCTATTTATTTTATTTTGTTAGTATGTTTGGTTTTGTTCTCTGTCTCCCCCTTTTAGACTGTGAGCCCACTGCTGGGTAGGGACTGTCTCTATATGTTGCCAATTTGTACTTCCCAAGCACTCAGTACAATGCTCTGCACATAGTAAGCGCTCAATAAATATGATTGATTGATTGATAAATTGATTAAGTGCTTACTTTGTTCCAGGAGCCTTACTAGCGCTGGGGTGGATACAAGATTGGTCACAATCCAAGTCTCACATGGGGTTCACATTCTTAATACCCATTTTACAGATGTGGTAACTGAGGCACAAAGAAGTGAAGTGACTTGCTGTGCCAAGGTGAACCCAGGGTGCCCATCATCTCAAAATCAAATGCTATCTCGTGACTGCCCGAGACATTGAGGCTGAACTCAGAAGAGTGGGTGGGATACCGCCCCCGCAGGAAAAACAGCTAGATTGATAGCCCAGGCTGGGAATGCAGAAGATGTCCCTTGCGTCCATGCCAATCAGATTAGGTATGGAGGAGAGGGGAAGGGCGGAGATTAGATAAACTGAGGCCAGAAGCTGGAGTAGCCTCGGAGCACAGGTGATGAATATCTGAGGCCTCTGGCCTTCTGTGCAGTGGCTCAAGATTTGTAACAACCGGATGTGGGTCACCTCTGTCCAGAGCTTGGGATGCCCGCTCTGCCTGCACCAAGTGAGGAGCCATGGGATGGCTCAGTGTCCCACTGAACTCTTGTGGTGCTGGAAGCTAGGCGCTTCACCACGGGTGGGTAACGCCTAAGTGTACTTATCCCAAATGGGAAGTGCACATGGGAGGGAGCTAGCTGCCTCACCGGGTTTAAACACCTGGGTGTTTCACCAATTCCCAGTAACACACAATTATATTCCTCCCGGTAGGGAAGCTCTAATATCACTAAATAATCATATTCCTCCCAAAAGGGAAGTTCATTTAGCCGCGTCCAAGATAATCAAATAATTCAATTCATCTCACAGAATAGATTTTGTAAAAAACTCAGCCTTTCCCTCCCCGGTCTCTCTCATCAAACCAATTCCTGAACGAACCCGTCCCCAGGCAACAGGTGACACTTGCCCAGGGTAACACAGCAGACAAGTGCCAGGGCTGGGATTAGAGCCACGGTCCTACTGACTCTCAGGCCCATGCTCTATCCACTAAACCATGGTGTTTCTCCATTCATTCATTTACTCAATCGTATTTATTGAGCACTTACTGTTTGCAGAGCACTGTACTAAGCGCTTGGGAAACACAAATCGGCAACACATAGAGACGGTCCCTACCCAACACGGGCTCACAGTCTAGCAGTAGTGATGGCATTTCTTAAGCACTTACTATGTGCAAAGGACTGTTCTAAGCACTGGAGTAGATACAAGGTAATCAGGGTGTCCCACGTAGGGGTCATAGGATTCACCACCATTTTACAGATGAGGGAACCTAGGCCCAGGGAATTTAAGTGACTTGCCCAAAGTCACACAGCTGACAAGTGGCAGAATCAGGATTAGAACCCACGACCTCCGGCTCCCAAGTCTGGACTCTTTCCACTAAGCCACACTGCTTCTCTGGAACTGTCTAACCCAGCTACCTACTATATCTATCCCATCACTTAGTACAGTGCTAAACACATAGTAAATGCTTAACAAATACCATTACTCTATAATAACAAATATGATTATTATTATCATTACAGGAAATCTCTATTCTTTCCATGTTTTTGATCATCTTGTATCTACCCTAGTTCTTAGTCCAGGGCTTGACACATAGTAAATGTTTAACAAATACCATTATTATAACAAATGTGATTATCGTTACAAAACTGTCACTATTCTGTCCATATCTTGTTGGATGACAAATAGTTAACCTTATCAGTTTTCTATCTTTGACTACTTTCCCCCTTTCCATTACTACATATATCAGGGGCCCGTTTTGGGTCCGATTGGAACAAAAATTTTGAAATTATATTAATCAATCAGTAAATCACTGGCCTTCAAATGTCACTCAATCAATCAATCATGTTTACTGTGTGCAGCACACTGTACTAAACACTTGGTAGAGTACAATATAATAGGATTGGTAGACACAGTCCCTGACTACAACGAGCTTGGAAGAGTTGAACAGAAGCAAGGTACATTTCCCTGACCTCAAGGACCTTACCCCAGAGCTTAGTACAGTGCCTGGCACAGTGTAAGTGCTTAACAAATTCATTCATTCAATTGTATTTATTGAACGCTTACTGTGTGCAGAACACTATACTAAGCTCTTGGAAAGTACAATTCAGAAATAAAAAGAGACAATCCCCGCCCGCAACAGGCTTGCAGTCTAGAGGGAGACAGACAGACATTTTTCCGATTTAACTATCTCAGGGAGAAAAGTCGTCATCATCATCATCATCATCATCATCATCAATCGTATTTATTGAGCGCTTACTATGTGCAGAGCACTGTACTAAGCGCTTGGGAAGTACAAATTGGCAACATATAGAGACAGTCCCTACCCAACAGTGGGCTCACAGTCTAAAAGGGTGAGACGGAGAACAAAACCAAACATACTAACAAAATAAAATAAATAGAATAGATATGTACAAATAAAATAAATAAATAAATAAATAGAGTAATAAATATGTACAAACATATATACACATATACAGGTGCTGTGGGGAAGGGAAGGAGGTAAGATGGGGGGATGGAGAGGGGGACGAGGGGGAGAGGAAGGAAGGGGCTCAGTCTGGGAAGGCCTCCTGGAGGAGGTGAGCTCTCAGCAGGGCCTTGAAGGGAGGAAGAGAGCTAGCTTGGCGGATGGGCAGAGGGAGGGCATTCCAGGCCCGGGGGATGACGTGGGCCGGGGGTCGATGGCGGGACAGGCGAGAACGAGGTACAGTGAGGAGATTAGTGGCGGAGGAGCGGGGGGTGCGGGTTGGGCAGTAGAAGGAGAGAAGGGAGGTGAGGTAGGAGGGGGCGAGGTGATGGAGAGCCTTAAAGCCCAGGGTGAGGAGTTTCTGCCTGATGCGCAGATTGATTGGTAGCCACTGGAGATTTTTGAGGAGGGGAGTAATATGCCCAGAGCGTTTCTGGACAAAGATAATCCGGGCAGCAGCATGAAGTACGGATTGAAGTGGAGAGAGACACGAGGACAGGAGATCAGAGAGAAGGCTGATGCAGTAGTCCAGACGGGATAGGATGAGAGCTTGAATGAACAGGGTAGCAGTATGGATGGAGAGGAAAGGGCGGATCTTGGCAATGTTACGGAGCTGAGACTGGCAGGTTTGGTGACGGCTTGGATGTGAGGGGTGAATGAGAGAGCGGAGTCGAGGATGACACCAAAGTTGCGGGCTTGTGAGACGGGAAGGATGGTAGTGCCAACAACAGAGATGGGAAAGTCAGGGAGCGGTATGGTATTTGTTAAGTGCTTACTATGTGCCAGGCACTGTACTAAGCACTGGGGTAGAAGCAAGGTAATCAAATTGGACACAGTCTATGACCCACCTGAGGCTCACAGTATTAGTCCCCATTTTACAAATGAGACAAATGAGGCATAGAGAAATTAAGTGACTTGCCAAGTTCACAGAACAGACAAGCGACAGAGCTGGAATTAAAACCCAGGTTCTTCTGCTTCCCAAGCCCGTCCTCTATCCCCTAGGCCACACAACTTTTCAACTACAAACTACCTTAGAGTTTAAATTCTTCCTCAAATATAAAATGTACTATGTGGGAACGAGTAGAAAAATGTCCCTAACATTCTGCATCACCAAAATTGAAACAAGTGACCTTTTCATGGTAAACTCAAATGCCTAATTCAGGCTCAAGAAGTATTTGACTGACCTCACCTGCTTCCTAGGTTTTTAAATGTGTTACAAGAGAGACAGTAATTAGACAACACAAATATCATCTAAAAAATCAAGCCACATTTCCCCTGCCCTCAAGGATCTTTCAGTCTAATGGGGGAGACAAACAAAAATGCTAGTCCCAATTACAGATTTTAGATTCTTTCCTACTGTACACCAACAGGATAATTATACCAATGGTCACTGAATCTGTTTGTGTTCACAAACTCATCACAGTTCCTTGATGCTTACCATGGGGAAATGCTGATTTTTTCTGAGACTAGGGCACTGTGGAGGGCTGACTGACAGCCAGATGGAACAGGTTTATCTCAGATCTGATCCCGGCTCTCTTGCTGACTCTCTGGGAGACCCTGGCTAAGTATCAGCCACCCTCTGTGCTTCAGGATCATCATGGGAACAGAGAGGTGGAGAGTGGAAGGAACTTATTTTCAGGGTCAGATCATCCAGCATGAGGGATAATCTCCTTCCATAAAGAGGTGGTCAATGTCTCAGTTCTTCTCCTGTCACTGAAGCACACTGAGACCCACAATAATACCCAAATGTGTATCTGAAATGCTCTGACACACAAATCTGTTTCATCAGGTCCCAGTGCATCTGAGGGAAACTGGTGATATTTAATGACCTGATACGGCCTTTGGAGACAGGAGCCATGGGGAAAGTCCCATGGGGAGACATGAAGGCAATTAGCCCCACTGGACACTGTTGTGGAGATGTGGTCTGCTGGTAGAGGGAGAGGAGAAAGGAGGAGGCAAAACAGAATTTTAGTGTTGTTAGAGGTTCATATTTCTAGACTGTGAGCCCATTGTTGGGTAGGAACTGTCTCTGTTGCTGAACTGTACTTTCCAAGCAGTGTACAGTAGTCTGCACACAGTTAGCACTTAACAAATGCGATTGAATGAATGATTGAATGAATATTTGTAGAGGCACAATTTTTGTCTAGTGGAAAGAGCGTGGATCTGGACGCCAGAGGTCCTGGGTTCTAAACCCAGCACTGCCACCTGCCTGTAGTGTGAGCACGGGCAACTGCTCTGTGCCTCAGTTTCCTCAGCTGTAAAATGGGGATTCAATACTTGTTCTCCCTCCTACTTAGACCGTGAGTCTCACGTTGGGCAACTTGTGAGGCCCAGCGTGGCCTAGTGGGGAGCTCATGGGACTGGAAGTCAGCAGACACAGAGGCCATATCCAAATCTGAGCTTTTTATCTTTTCACCCAAACCCTATCCACTGCCAGACTTTCCCGGCGCAGCAGATGGCACCACCATCCTTCCCGTGGCACAGGCCCATAAGCTTGGCATTATCCTTGACTCCTCTCTTTCATTCAACCCACATATTCAATCCGTCATTGAATCCTTTCAGTCCCAACTTCAAGACATCGCTCATATCTGCCCTTTCCTCGCCATCCAAACTGCTACCACGGTAATACAATCACTAATACTATCCCACCTGGATTACTGCATCAGCTTCGTTGCCGACCTCCTAATCTCCTGCCTCTACCTACTCCAGTCCAGACATCACTTGGCTGCCTGGATCATCTTTCTACAGAAACGTTCGAGACATGTCACCCCCCACTCCTCAAAAATCTCCAGTGGCTGCCTATCCATCTCCTTATCACATAAAAACTCCTCACCATTGGCTTTAAAACACTCCATCACCTAGCCTCCTCCTACCTCACCTCGCTTCTCTCCTTCTACATCCCAGCCCGCATACTTGGCTTCGCTGGTGCTAACCTTCTCAGTGTGCCTCGAACTCGCCTGTCCCACCATCGACCGCTGGCCTACGTCCCACCTCTGGTCCGAAACGCTTTCCCTTCTCAAATATGCTAAAAAATTATCTCCCCCACCTTCAAAGCCTTACTGAAAGCATATCTCCTCAGAGACCTTCTCAAACTAAGTCCTACTTTTCCTCTTCTCCCACTTCCTTCTGTGTTGGTCTAACTTGCTCCCTTTGCTCTTCCCCCCCTCCCAGCCCTATAGTACGGTGCTCTGAACACAGTAAGCACTCAATAAATACAACTGAATGAATGAATAGCACTTATGTATATATCTGTAATTGTATTTATTTGTATTGATATCTGTTCATTTTTATTGATGTGTGTCTCCCCTCTTCTAGACTGTGAGCTCATTGTCAGCAGTGATTGTCACTCTTTACTGTTGTATTGTACTTTCCCAAGTGCTTAGTACAGTGCTCTGGACACGATACGTGCTTAATAAATATGACTGACTGACTGAATGAATGAATGAATGAGTCAGAGGACCTGGATTCTAATCCCAGTCCCGCCATTTGTCTGTGGAGTGATCTTGGGCAAATCACTTTTTTCTCTGTGCCTCAGTTCTCTCACCTGTAAAATGGGAATTAAGACTGTGAACCCCATGTGGGACATGGCCTAGGTCCAGCCTGATGATCTTGTATTCACTCCAGCTCTTAGTACAGTGATTGACAGATGCAAATGCTTACCATCATCATCATCATTGGTATTCATTCAGCACTTACCATATGCAGAGCACCGTACTAAGTGCTTGGAATAGTTCAATACAACAGAGTTGGTAGACACGTTCTCTGCCCACAACATGCTTACAGTCTAGAGAGGGAGAGAGATATTGATATAAATAAATAATTCATAATGTTGACTGTATAGACATGCACATAATTTCTGTGCAGCAGAAGATGAGGTGAATACCAACTGTCAATACCACAAAACAAAGGGAATAGCGCCTACCTGATTAACTTTTGTATCTACCTCAGCACTTAGAACAGTGCTTCATGAGTGGTAAGTTTTTAACAAATGTTATCATTATTACTGTGATTATCATAATCAATTCACATCCTTCAGAGCAGGGACAATACCACTTTGGTCTGACGCTCCATGAAGGTGATTCTAAATATCTCAAAGTCTAGCGTCCTCAGCACTGGGTTGATCCGAACTGTCTGGACCCTCATACATCAAGGCCATGGCCCAAACTGACCCCCAGGACTCCCCTGGGAGTGGACCAGGCTCAATGCCAGTGAGAGAACTGTACTCTTGAGGAGGTGCCCTTCTGTGTGCAGGACACACTGAACTAATATTTGGGAGAGTAAAATACAACATAGTTTTTGACATGTTCCTTTGCCACAATAAATCAATTTATGGTGTTTATGGCGTGCTTACTTTGTGCAGACCACTATACTAAGAGCTAGGGAGAGTACAACACAACAGAGTTGGTAGACACGCTTCCTGCCCATAATCAATCAATAAATCAATGGTACTTAATAGGTATTAATTCTCTGTGCATAATCTGTGCAGAACACTTTACTAAGTGTTTGGGAGAATACAACACAACTATATTATATATGATGTATTGTGTGTGTATATATATTCAATCCCATTTATTTAGCTCTGTGTACAGAGCACTGTACTAAGCACTTGGGGAAGTACAATACAACAATAAACAAACAGATTCATTCAATCATTTTTTTCATTCATTAGAGAAGCAGAGTTGCTCAGTGGAAAGCACACGGGCTTTGGAGTTAGAGGTCATGTGTTCAAATCCCAGCTCCACCAATTGTCAGCTGTGTGACTTTGGGCAAGTCATTTAACTTCTCTGTGCCTCGGTTACCTCATCTGTCAAATGGGGATTAAGACTGTGAGTCCCCCGTGGGACAAGCTGATCACCTTGTAACTAAGATCCCCAGTTCTTAGATCAGTTCTTTGCACATAGTAAGTGCTTAATAAATGCCATCATTCAATCATATTTATTGATCACTTACTGTGTGCAGAGCACTGTGCTAAGTGCTAAATTGATTCCCTGTCATTCATCCATTCAATTGTATTTGTTGAGCACTTCCTGTGTGCAGAGTACTGTACTAAGTGCTTGGAAAGTACAATTTGGCAACAAATAGAGATACTTTCTAACTAACAATGGGCTCACAATCTAGAAGGCTGACTGACACAAAACAAAACAACACAAGTAGACAGGCATCAATAGCATCAATATAAATAAATAGAATTGTAGATATATACACAGCCTTAATAAAATAAATAGAATAATAAATATGAACATATATACACACGTGCTGTTGGGCGGGGAGGGATTTGGGGCGATGGGGAGGGGAGGGGGAGCAGAGGAAAAGTAGGGCTCAGTCTGGGAAAGTCTCCTGGAGAAGATGAGCTTTCAGTAGGGCTTTGAAGGGGGGAACTTTGCTAGTTTGGGAGATATGAGGAGGGAGGGCATTCCAGGCCAGAGGCAGGACGTGGGCCAGAGGTCCACAGCGGGACGGGTGAGAACGAGGCATAGTGAGGAGGTTGGCGGCAGAGGAGGAGAATGGGAGGGCTGGGCTGTAGAAGGAGAGAAAGGAGGTGAGGTAAGAGGGGGCAAGATGATGGAGAGCTTTGAAGCCAATAGTGAGGAGTTTTTGCTGTCTGCAATGAGCTTACAGTCTAGAGGTATGAGAGAGACATTAATATAAATAAATTAATTATAGATATGGGCATAAGTGCTGTAAGACTGGGAGGGAGGATGAACAAAGGAAATGATTCAGGGCGATGCAGAAGGGAGTTGTAGAAGAGGAAAGAGAGGATTAGTCATGGAAGGCCTCTTGAAGGAGATGTGCTCTCAATCATTCAATCAATCAATCGTATTTATTGAGCGCTTACTGTGTGCAGAGCACTGTACTAAGCGCTTGGGAAGTACAGGTTGGCAACATATAGAGACAGTCCCTACCCAACAGTGGGCTCACAGTCTAGAAGGGGGAGACAGAGAACAAAACCAAACATATTAACAAAATAAAATAAATAAAATAGATACGTACAAGTAAAATAAATAAATGAATAAATAGAGTAATAAATATGTACAAACATATATACAGGTGCTGTGGGGACGGGAAAGAGGTAAGACGAGGGTATGGAGAGGGGGACGAGGGGGAGAGGAAGGAGGGGGCTCAGTCTGGGAAGGCCTCCTGGAGGAGGTGAGCTCTCAGTAGGGCCTTGAAGGGAGGAAGAGAGCTAGCTTGGCGGATGGGCAGAGGGAGGGCATTCCAGGCCAGGGGGATGACGTGGGCCGTGGGTCGACGGCGGTACAGGCGAGAACGAGGCACGGTGAGGAGATTAGCGGCAATCCCTCTCAATAAGGCATTGAAAGTGGGGAGAGTAACTGTCGGGTTTAATGAGGGAAGGGAAGCCAGGACAGAGGGAGGACATGGGTGGGGGTTCGCCGATGCGATAATGAGACAGAGGTACAGAGAGCAGGTAGGCATTAGAGGAGTGAAGTGTGCAGGCTGGATTGTAGTATGAGAGCATTGAGGTGAGGTAGGAGGGGGAAAGGTGATTGGATATTTTGAAGCCAATGGTGTGGAGTTTTCGTTTGATGTGGAGGTGGATGGGCAACTAACTACTGGGGTTTCCGGAGGAGTAAGGAAACATGTCTTGAACGTTTTTGTAGAAAGGTGATCTGGGATTCAGAGTGAATTATGGACTCGAGTTGGGTGAGACAGGAAACTGGGAGATCAGCAAGTAGGCTGATGCAGTAATCCAGGAGGAATAGGATGAGTTATTGTATTTACGTGGTAGCAGTTTGGATGGAGGTGAAAGGGCTGATTTTAGTGATGGTATGAAGGTGCGACCGACAGGATTGAGTGATAGATTGAATATGTGGGTTGAATGAGAGAGAGTATTCAAGGATAACACACCAAGGTTATGGGCTTGTGAGATGAGAAGAATGGTGATGTCGACAACAGTGATGGGAACGTCAGGGAGAGAAAAGGGTTTGGGAGGGATGCAAAGGAGTTCTGCTTTGGACATGCTAAATTTGAGGTAATGGGTGGACATCTAAGTAGAGATGTCTTGAAGGCAAGATGAAATGCCAGCCTGCAGAGAGGGCTGGAGATGTAGATTTGGATGTCATCTGCATAGAGGCAGAAGTTGAAGCCATGGGAACAAATGAGTTCTACAAGGGAGTGGGTGTAGTTGGTGAATAGAAGGGGATCCAAAACTGAACATTGAGGAACCTCCACAGTTAGGGGGTGGGAGCCAGAGAAGGAGCCCGAGAAGGACACTGAGAATCAGTGGCCAGAGAGATAGGCGGAGAACCAGGAGAGGACAGTGTCAGTGAAACTGAGGTTGGATAATATTTCCAGGTGAAAGGGATAGTCGACAGCGTCAAAGGCAGCTTAAAGTCAATCAGTCAGTCAATTGCATTCATTGAACACTTATTGTGTGCCGAGCACTGTACTAAGCGCTTTGGAGAGTACAATAGATTGATAAACAGACACATTCCCAGCCCACAACGAGCTTGCAGGTCGAGGTAGATTAGGATGAAGTAAAGGCCATTGGATTTGGCAAGAAGGAGACCGTTGGTGAACTTTGAGAGGTTAGTCTCTGTGGAGTGTCCGCCTTCTTCGCTCTTATGCTCGAGCTGCTGAACGCTGCTGGCGAAAGTCTAAACACCAAGCCAACCTTGTTCACTTCAGGTTTATCCTTTCCTGCCTTAACTGTGCCCTCTCCTCTGCCTGACAAAACTTTCTCCTCCCTTATTGACACCCATGCCCATCATCTCCGTCGGCTCTTCCCTACATTTAACTCCATTCTCAGGCCCCCTGTTCCTCCACCTCCTCCATTCCTCACCTTCAACGATCTGGCCTCCTACTTCATTAGTAAAATTAAATCCATCAGGTCTGAGATCCCCAAAGTCACTCCCCCAACCCTCTCCAACCCCCCGGCTCTCAACCCTCTCTGTTACTCTCACATCCTTCCCAGCAGTATCCTTAGATGAGATCTCCTCCCTCCTCTCAAGTGCTACACCAGCCTCCTTTGCTTCTAACCCCATTCCCTCTCATTTTATGAAATCTCTCACCCATTTCCTCCTCAACCGCTCACTCTCTACTGGTTCCTTCCCCTCTGCCTTCAAACCTGCCCACGTCTCCCCCATTCTAAAATAACCCTCTCCTGACCCCACATCCCTCCTACCATTCCTTTCCAAACTCCTTGAACGAGTCGTCTACACCCGCTACCTCGAATTCCTCAACGCCAACTCTCTCCTCGACCCCCTCCAATCTGGCTTCCTTCCCCTACATTCCACTGAAACTGCCCTCTCAAAGGTCACCAATGACCTCCTTCTTGCCAAATCCAACGGCCCCTACTCTATCCTAATCCTCCTCGACCACTCAGCTGCCTTCGACACTGTAGACGACCCCCTTCTCCTCAACATGCTATTCAACATTGGCTTCACAAACTCCGTCCTCTCCTGGTTCTCCTCTTATCTTTCCGGCCGTTCATTCTCAGGCTCCTTTGCGGGGTCCTCCTACCCCTCCCATCCCCTTACTGTAGGGGTTTCTCAAGGGTCAGTTCTTGGTCCCCTTAGGTCCTCTATATACACTCACTCCCTTGGTGAACTCATTGGCTCCCATGGCTTCAACGATCATCTCTATGCTGATGACACCCAAATCTACATCTCTGCCCCTGCTCTCCCTCCCTCCTTTCAGGCTCGTGTCTCCTCCTGCCTTCAGGACATTTCCATCTGGATGTCTGACGGCCATCTAAAACTAAATATGTCCATGACTGAACTCCTTATCTTCCCTCCCAAACCCTGCTCTCTCCCTGACTTTCCCGTTACTGTAGATGGCACTACCATCCTTCCCGTCTCAGAAGCCCGCAACCTTGGTGTCATCCTTGACTTCGCTCTCTCGTTCACCCCTCACATCCAATCCGTCACCAAAACCTGCCGGTCTCACCTCCACAACATCGCCAAGATCCGCCCTTTCCTCTCCATTCAAATCAGTACCATGCTGTTTCAATCTCTCAACCTATCCCGACTGGATTACTGCATTAGCGTCCTCTCTGATCTCCCATCCTCCTGTCTCTCCCCACTTCAGTCTATACCTCATGCTGCTGACCGGATCATCTTTGTGCAGAAATGCTCTGGTCATGTTATTCCCCTCCTCAAAAATCTCCAGTGGCTACTAGTTAACCTACGCATCAAGCAAAAACTCCTCACTCTCGGCTTCAAGGCTCTCTATCACCTCGCCCCCTCCTACCTCACCTCCCTTCTCTCCTTCTACAGCCCAGCCAGCACCCTAGACTCCTCTGCCGCTAACCTCCTCATTGTGCTTCATTCTCGCTTGTCCCCCTGTCGACCCCCGGCTCACGTCCTCCCCTTGGCCTGGAATGCCCTCCCTCCGCACATCCGCCAAGCTAGCTCTCTTCCTCCCTTCTAAACCCTACTGAGAGCTCACCTCCTCCAGGAGGCCTTCCCAGACTGAGCCCCCTTTTTACTCTCTACATCCTCATCCCTCCCACCGTACTTCCTTCCCCTCCCCACAGCACTTATATATATTTGTACAGATTTATTATTATATTTATTTTATTTGTACATATTTACTATTCTATTTATTTTGTCAATGATGTGCATCTAGCTTTAATTCTATTTATTCTGATGACTTGACACCTGACCACATGTTTTCTTTTGTTGTCTGTCTCTCCCTTCTAGACTTTGAGCCCGTTGTTGGGTAGGGACCATCTCTTTACGTTGCCGACTTGTACTTCCCAAGCGCTTAGTACAGTGCTCTGCCCACAGTAAGCACTTAATAAATACGATTGAATGACTGAATGAATAAATAAGTGAAGGGGATGGAAGCCAGATTGGAGGGTGTCAGGGAGAGAATTGGAGGAGAAGAATTTGAGATACCCATTGTAGACAACTCATTCATTCATTCAATCGTATTTATTAAGAGCTTACTTTGCGTAGAGCACTGTAACTCGCTAAAGGAATTTGGAGAGAAATGGTAGGAGGGGAATAGGGTGGTAACTGGGCAGAGCCATGGGGACCAGAGAGGCTTTATTTAGGGTAAGGGAAACAGGGACATCGTTGAAAGCAGTGAGGAAGAAGCAATTGGAGAGAGAACAGCTGAAGATAGCTTTTAGGGAAGGAAGAAGGGAGGGGGCAAGTGTTTTGATAAACCACGAAGAAATGGGGTTGGACATGCTGGTGGATGTTGAGAAGAGGCAGGAAATCTCCTCTAGAGATACTGTTGGAAAAGATACGATATATATCTTTAAACTATATGTTATAAATGACTTATTTATTCATATTCATGTCTGCCTACACTTCTAGACTGCTAGCACATTGTAAGCAGGGAATGTGTCCGGTAATTATTTTGTATTGTACTCTCCCAAGCGCTTAGAACAGTGTTCTGTACAATTGATTGATTGATAACTGAGTTGGTAGACACATTCCCTGCCCACAACAAGCTTACTGTCAAGAGGACTATAAATTCTTTGGGTAACCCAGGCTCCACTTCCCCATTTGCTGCCAATCAATCCACCCAATATATCTGGGGCCTATGGTGCTCAGAGCTCTGTATTAAGCACTAAGGAGAGTATAGGAGAATAGGAGAGTGATAATAAAAACATGATCCTCAAGGAGCGTACAGTCTAATGAAGTTATCAGACAGACACAACGTTGTTTTCAGTGAGGAGGTGATAAAAAGAGGTACAACTGGTGACAACAAGAGAATGGAAAGATAAGTAAGTCAATAAATGAGTGAAGAAATAGGAGAGTGTGTACATATATGTAAGTGGCTCTGAGTACGTAATTGCTCACGTGACTATTTGAGGAGCACAAGGAAAGCAGCACAGCCTACTGCTGCTAGGATGGGCCTGGAAGATAAATGATCTGAGTTCTAATCCCTGATCCACTACTTGCCTTCTGTGTGACTTTTTCCAAGTCACTTCACTTTTCTGTGCTTCATTTACCTCACCTGTTAAATGTAGGTTCAATCAATAAATCAATCAATCATATTTATTGAGCACTTACGATGCTCAGAACACTGTACTAGGGAGAGTAATAATAATGACAATCGTCATTTTTATTATGGTACTTGTTAAGTGTGTACTATGTGTCACACACTGTTCCAAGCAATGGGATAGGTACGAGTTAATCAGGTTGGACACAGTCCCTGTCCCTCATGGGGCTCATAGTCTTGGTCCCCATTTTACAGATGAGGTGCCTGAGGCACAGAGAACTTAATTGACTTGCCCAGGGTCACACAGAATACATGTTGAGAGCCAGGATTAGAACCCAGGTCCTTCTGACTCCCAGGCCCATGTTCTATCCACTAAGACACGCTGCTTCTCAGTATAACAGAGGACAATATAACGGATTTGGTAGACACATTCTCTGTCCACAAGGAGCTTACGGTCTAGCGTGGGAGACAGCTACTAATATGAATAAATATATTACAGATATGTACATAATCAATCAATTGTATTTATTCAGTGCTTACTGTGCAGAGTACTGTACTGAAGAGCTTGGGAGATAAAAATACATAATATAATAGACACATTCTCTGCCCACAATGAGCTTACAGTCTAAGGGTGTTGTGGGGCTGAGGGGTGGGGTGAATAAAGGGTTCACATCCAAGTGCAAGGGTGACAGAGAAGATAGTGACAGAAGAGGAAATTCTTAGTCTGGGGAAGCCTCATGGAGGAGATGAGGTTTTAATAAGACTCTGAAGGTGGGGAGAATGGTTGCTTTTCTGCTCTGTAGATAGGCTAGTGAAGGGGTTAATCAATTAATCAAGACTGAATATATATACTAAAGTCTTCCTCTCCTGGGATTCCAGGTGCGGGTGCCCACTCTGCCCCTCTTCTCCTACCCTGTCCTTATCAATCAATCGTATGTATAGCGTGTTGACTGTGTGCAGAATACTGTAATAAGTGCTTGGGAAAGTACAGTGTAACAATAAATGGACATGTTCCCTGCCCACCGTGATCTTGCAGTCTAGAGGGGGAGACAGAGATTAATATAAGTAAATAAATTACATGTCTTTACATAAGTTTTGTGTGGCTAGAGAGGGGATGAATGAAGGGAATAAGTCAGGGTGATGCAGAAGGGAGTGGGAGAAGAAGAAAGGAGGACTTAGTCAGGGAAGGCCTCTTGGAGGAGATGTGCCTTCAGGAAGACTTTGAAAGTGGGGAGACTAATTGTCTGTCGGATATGAGGAGGGAGAGCATTCCAGGTCAGAGGCAGGATATGGGTGAGAGGTCGGAGCAGAGATATATGAGAGAGTTGGTAGATATGATCCCTATCCATTGTGCAGCTCTATCCAGGTGAACATTATCACCGGTGTCTCTGGAGGTCTCCCTGATCCCCAGAGGTGTCATTCTGACAGGGAGAGCTTGTTAGAGCCTCAAATCCTGACTAGGTGAAAACTGTGGGGGGAAGCGGTGGGGAAGGAAGCCCAGGGGGGCTTTTATATAAAATGGAAATTGAGATTGTTGGGGATCTCAGTCTCCTCCCTTCCCATTTGTTTCCAGTACTTGCTAATTAGCACTGAAGAGGACACTTACTTCATCATGAATGGAATTATGGGAATATCCTCTCTACTCAGATGGGGCAGAATCCAGGGTCTCAGGGGACTCTGGTGATTTGTTAATAAAAGGCTAAAAGTTTGTATCAGCTGTTCCTACTGTCGTCTCCGGGCCTTGGAAGCTCTCTGGCTTTGCTCAGGTTTGGTGACCGCTGAGACCCCTCGGGCAAGGGTGTATGAGGAACACTGGAGAAATCGGGGAATAACCACAGAAACCCGGGTTATTTGCAGGTACCATTTGTGATCCTCCCCTGCCTCCTGAGGAACGATACAGCCCCAGAAACCAGAGGCAGGGATACCAGATTGTCTGAATCCTGATTCCCAATCGTTCCTAAAGGATATAGAGTCCATGGATGGGGGAAAGGACTAGGAGTAGGCAATAGAGCTGGCATAAATTTTCCCTCTTTCCCATCACAGCATAGTGGATAGAACATGGGTCTGGGAGTCAGACGGTCATGGGTTCTTATGCCTGCCCTGCCACTTGTATGCTGGGTAAGTCACTTCACTTCTCTGGGCCTCAGTTACTTTACCTGTAAAATGGGGATTGAGACTGGGAGCCCCACATGGGACAGAAACTGTGTCCAACTCGATTTGCTTGACTCCACCCCAGCGCTTAGTGCCTGGCAAATAGCGAGCGCTTAACAAATACCACAATTGATTAATTAACTCAGAATTTGGTTGGATTGATCCCCATAATTTTCCAGACTCAGCAATCAATTGATGGAATTTATTGAGCTCTTACTCTGTGCAGAACACTATATTGAGAATTTGGCAGAGTACAGCAGAGTTGGAGGATGTATTCCCTTGTCCATGACGAGCTTCTAGTCTAGAGGGAGAGACAAAGATTAAAATAAATAATCAGTCAATCCATGGTATCTATTGGGCATTTACTGTTTGCAGAGTGCTAAGCATTTTGGAGACCCCTGAAAGGAATAATAATAATTATACTAACAGTAATATTTGTTTAGAAATTACTATATGCCAAGCACTGAAATAATCTTTGGGGTAGATACAAAATTACCAGTCCTGGGCACAGTCCCTATCGCACATAGGAGTCACAGTCCAATGCGGAAGGGAGAACAGGGATTGAAACCCCACCTTGCAGATGAGGAAACTGAGGGAAAGAGAAGTTTAGTGACTTGCCTAAGGTCACAGATGAGGTAAGTGGAGGAGCTGGAATTGGAACCTAATTCCTCTAGTCATCATCATCATCATCATCAATTGTATTGATTGAGTCCTTACTATGGGCAGAGCACTGTACTAAGCGCTTGGGAAGTACAAATTGGCAACATATAGAGACAGTCCCTACCCAACAGTGGGCTCACAGTCTAAAAGGGGGAGACAGAGAACAAAACCAAACATACTAACAAAATAAAATAAATAGGATAGATATGTACAAGTAAAATAAATAAATTAATTAATAGAGTAATAAATATGTACAAACATATATACCTATATAAAGGTGCTGTGGGGAAGGGAAGGAGGTAAGATGGGGGGGATGGAGAGGGGGACGAGGGGGAGAGGAAGGAAGGGGCTCAGTCTGGGAAGGCCTCCTGGAGGAGGTGAGCTCTCAGCAGGGCCTTGAAGGGAGGAAGAGAGCTAGCTTGGCGGATGGGCAGAGGGAGGGCATTCAAGGCCCGGGGGATGACGTGGGCCGGGGGTCGATGGCGGGACAGGCGAGAACGAGGTACGGTGAGGAGATTAGCGGCAGAGGAGCGGAGGGTGCGGGCTGGGCAGTAGAAGGAGAAAAGGGAGGTGAGGTAGGAGGGGGCGAGGTGATGGAGAGCCTTGAAGCCCCGGGTGAGGAGTTTCTGCCTGATGCACAGATTGATTGGTAGCCACTGGAGATTTTTGAGGAGGGGAGTAATATGCCCAGAATCCCTCTATACCACTGCAAACCCTCAACCCCTCCCTTCCAAACCCCTCCCTCCCCTCCTTCCCGCCCCCCGCCCCATCCCAGGTCTCCTTTCCCATCGCCACCCCTCTTCCCCCCTCCCTTCTCAGGACCCCGACAACTCATCCCAATCCAAACCCTCCCCACCTCTTGCACCCTTTCCCCTCCCACCCCTCCTTCTTGGCTGATGCCAAGTGTGGCCTTTTGAATCCCTGCTCCATTGTAGGTAGGCTCCCTTTCATCCTTGACCTGATCCTTTCCAGCACTCTTCTCCTACTCACCCTCACTCGCCCTAACCGAAACATGGCTGATCCCGATGACACAGTCTGTAATGCTGCTCTCTCCAGCGGAGGTCTCTTCTTCTCCCATTCCCCGAGACTCACCGGAAAAGGAGGAGGTATTGGCTTCATTCTCGCACCCGAATGTCGCTTTCGCACTATACCTCCTCCCCCTTGCCTTTCCTTCCCCTCCTTTGAAGCCCAAATTATTCACCTCTACCACCCCCTCCAGATTCTTGTAGCCAACATCTACCGACCCCTGGCCCCACCTTCAACATTTTAGTAACGATTTTGATCCCTTTCTCACCTTCCTTCTCTCCTTTTCCATGCTCACTCTGATCCTCGGAGACTTCAACATCCACATGGATGTCCCTGGTGACTCCTCTGCCGTCTGGCTTCTATATCTCCCTGACACTGCTAACCTCCTGCTGCACCCCACCTCGGCCACTCACCAACGTGGTCACACCCTCGACCACATCATATCCTACTGCAGCACTATCTCCACCTTCACCAACTCTCGGCTCCATAGATCTTTCTCAGCGCATCACACCCCACCTCGCCTCCCTATTCTCTCGACACACTCCTGATGACCAGAGTAGTGTTCTCAACTCCACCCTCTCTACTCAACTCAACTTACTGGCTCCCCTTCTCTTCGCCGCTCTCGTACAAGCAACCCATAGCCTTGGATCACTGCCAATGTCCGCCTCCTTCTCTCTTATGTTAGAGCTGCTGAACGCTACTGGCGAAAGCCTAAACACCATGCCAACCTTGTTCACTTAAGGTTTATCCTTTTGTGCCTTAACTCTGCCCTCTCCTCTACCAGGTAAAACTATTTTTCCTCCCTTATTGACACCCACGCCCATCATCCCTGTCAGCTTTTCCAAATATTTAACTCCCTTCTCAGGCCCCCTGTTCCTCCCCCTCCTACACCCCTCTCTTCCAACGATCTGGCCTCCTACCTCATTAGTAAAATTCACTCCATCAGGACTGAGTTCCCCAAAGTCACCCCTCCCCCTACTCCATCCCACCCCTCAACCCTCTCCGCTACTCTCCCATCCTTTCCAGCAGTATCTTCAGATGAGATTTCCTCCCTCCTCTCCAGTGCTATCCCAGTCACCTGTGCTTCTGACCCCATTCCCTCTTATCTTATGAAAACTCTAGCCCCTTCCCTCCTCCCCTCGCTAACTTCCATCTTAAACCACTCACTCTCCACTGGTTCCTTCCCCTCTGCCTTCAAACATACCCACATCTTCCCCATCCTAAAAGGCCCTCTCTTGACCCCATCTCCCCTTCTAGTTATAGCCCTATCGCACTCCTATCCTTCCTTTCTAAACTCCTAGAACGAGTCGTCTAAACTCGCTGCATCAAATTCCTCAATGCCAACTCTCCTTGACCTTCTCCAATCTGGCTTCCGTTCCGTACACTCCATCGAAACTACACTCTCAAAATTCACCAATGACCTCCTTCCTGACAGATCCAACGGCTCCTACTCTATCCTAATCCTCCTCGACCTCTCAGCTGCCTTCGACACTGTGGACCACCTCCTTCTCCTCAATACGTTATCCAACCTTGGCTTCATAGACTCCGTCCTCTCCTGGTTCTCCTCTTATGTCTCCGGCCCTTCATTCTCAGTCTCCTTTGCGGGCTCATCCCCCGCCTCCCATCCTCTTACTGTAGGGGTTCCTCAGGGGTCAGTTCTTGGTCCCCTTCTGTTCTCTATCTACACTCACTCCCTTGGTGAACTCATTCGCTCCCACGGCTTCAGCTATCACCTCTATGCTGATGAGACCCAAATCTACATCTCTGCCCATGCTCCTTTTCCCTTCCTCCAGGCTTGTTTCTCTTACTGCCTTCAGGATATCTCCATCTGGTTGTCTGCCTGCCATCTAAAACTTAATATGTTCATGACTGAACTCCTTATCTTCCCTCCTAAACCTTGTCATCTCCCTGACTTTCCCGTCCCTGTAGACGGCGCTACCATCCTTCCCGTCTCACAAGCCCGCAACCTTAGTGTCTTCCTCGACTCCGCTCTCTCGTTCACCCCACACATCCAATCCGTCACCAAAAGCTGCCGATCTCACCTCCACAACATCGCCAATATCCGCCCTTTCCTCTCCATCCAAACCGCTGCCTTGCTGGATCAATCTCTCACCCTATCCCAACTGGATTACTGCATCAGCCTCCTCTCGGGTCTCCCATCCTACTGTCCCTCCCCCTTCAGTCTATACTTCACTTTGCTGCCCGGATTATCTTTGTACAGAAACGCTCTGGGCATGTTACTCCCCTCCTCAAAAACCTGCAGTGGCTGCCTGTCAACCTACGAATCAAGCAAAAACTCCTTCTCTCATCTTCAAGGCTCTCCATCACCTCACCGCCTCCTACCTAACCTCCCTTCTCTCCTTCTACAGCCCAGCCCGCACCCTCCACTCCTCTGACGCTAACTTCCTCACTGTACCTCGTTCTCGCCTATTCTGCTGTCGACCCTCGGCCCACGTCCTTCCCCTGGCCTGGAATGCCCTCCCTCCACACATCCGTCATGCTATCTCTCTTCCTCTCTTCAAAGCCCTACGGAGAGCTCACCTCTTCCAGGACGCCTTCCCAGACAGAGGACCCTTTTTCCTCTCCTCTTCCCCAACGCCCCCCCCCACCTCCTTCCCCTCCCCACAGCATATATATATATATATTTGTACAGATTTATTATTCTATTTATTTTACTTGTACATATTTACTACTCTATTTTGTTAATGATGGGCATTATAGCTATAATTCTATTTATTCTGACGATTTTGACACCTGACAACATGTTTTGTATTGTTGTTTGTTTCCCCCTTCTAGACTGTGAGCCTCTTGTTGGGTAGAGACGGTCTCTTTATGTTGCCGACTTGTATTTCCCAAGCGCTTTGTTCAGTGTTCTGCACACAATAAGCGCTCAATAAATACGATTGAATGAATGAATGAATGAATGAATGTGCCAGGCACTGGACCTAGTACTGGAGTAGACAGAGGTTAACCAGGTTAGACACAGTCCATGTCAAACCTGGGGATCGTGGTCATAATCACTATTTTAAAGATGAGGTAACTGAGCCTCAGAGAAATTAAATGACTTGCTCAAGGTCAAACAGCAGACAAGTGGGAGAACCAAGATTGTCTTGTCTCGTTTTATGATGTTGAGTGATCTCTGACCCATAGCGACTCCATGGACATATCTCTCCCAGAATGTCCCACTCTCCATCTGCAATCATTCTTTGAGTGTATTCATCCAGTTTTCTTGTTAAAAATATGGAAGTGGTTTATCATTGCCTTCTTCCATGCAGTAAACCTGTGTCTCTACCCTCGTCTCTCTCTCATGCCGCTGCTGCCCAGCACAGGTGGATTTTGACTTGTAGCCGATTGCCTTTCACTCGCTAGCCATTTCCTAATATAGGAATGGAACGGGTAGGCCTCTGCTTGACTCTCCCTCCCATAGCTGGGACTAGTAGAATACTGGAAACTCTCCAGGTGTGATCCTGGGAGGGTGATCCAAGATTAGAGATGAATAAAGGCCATTTCTACTACTACAACACAGCGTGGTCTCATGGAAAGAGCATGGGCCTGGAAGTGAGAGGACCTGGGTTCTCATCCTGTTTCTGCCACAAGTCTGCTGGGTTACTTTGAGTAAGCAACTTAATTTTTCTGTGTTTCAGTTCCCTCTTCTGCAAAATGGGGATACAATACCTGTTCTCCCTCCTACTTAGACGGTGAGCCCCACGTGGGAACTGATTATCTTGTATCTATCCTAGGGCATAGTACAGTGTTTGGCACATAGTAAGTTCTTAACAAATATCATTATTATTATTACTGCTCCTACTACTATCTTCTATCACTGCGTGTTACCTCCTTGAATGCAGGCACCACTGATGGTAAAATGTATCTGCAAGTGCTCATTTAACTGAAAAGGACAATATAAATTCCACAGTCCACATTGTACGTACAAAAAGATTTTTCCTGAATTCGTTATCATGCTTAGTGCTTGCAGGGCCTGGCGCTATTTTCTCCTTTGCTTCCTTGTTTCTCATGCCTTACAAAGGTTGTTATGAAGAGAGCAACTTCTTTCTTGATTGCAAGATTCTGTTCTGGTGTATCTTCAGCAATAGACTCCCAGTTTTCAGTTGGGATGCGATATTGTCTAAAGCTTGGTTTTACCGTATCCTTAAAATATTTCTTCTGCCCTCCTTGTTCTCAGTTTCTCAATTTTAACTCTCCACCTGGCAATACTTTTGAAATTCTGCTACTGTCCATTCTCCTCATATCTTCCAACTACAGTAGCTGTTTTAAGATGAGCAGAGCTTTGATGCTCAGCAACTTCTTTTAAGAAACTTTTGAGAAGCAGTGAGGTCTGGAAGACTGGGAAAGAGCCCGGGCTTGGGAGTCAGAGGACCTGGGTTCTAATCCTGACTCGGTCACTTGTTTGCTTTGTAACCTTGGACAAATCACTTCACTTTTCTGTGCCTCAGTTTTCTCAACTGTAAAATGGACATTCAATAACTGGGCATTCACTACAGAATAGTGGTCTGTTTCAGTGTGCCCTGAATTAATCCCTTGGCTCCTTGGAATTCAGGAGTGATCCACATCTCTCTCCGGCCTCTGGAGGCGCTGGACGTTTTCCTCCTGGTGATCTGCTCCACCTCTTAAGAATAATTGTGGAATTTGTTAAACTCTGACTGTATGCCAAACAGTGTTCTAAGCACTGCGTAAGATAAGATAATCGGGTCCTCACATGGGGCTCACAGTCTAAGTAGGAGGAAAAACAGATTTCTTTAATGGCATTTGTTTAGCTCTTACTATATGTCAAATACTGTTCTAAGCTCAGGGTTAGATATGTCAGTTAGGTTGGATACAGTCCCTGTCCTGCAAGGGGGACATTTTTCTGAAGAGGGAATTGAATCACAGAGAAGTTAAGGGACTTGGCCTAGGTCACACAGCAGGTGTGATTAGAGCCATGATTAGAACATGATCTAGAGCAGAGCCATCATTAGAACGCAGATCCTCTGACTCCTAGGTCTGTGCTCTTTCCACTAGGCCAAGTCACTTAACATAATCTGTGCCTCAGTTACCTTATCTGTAAAGTGGAGATTAAGTGGAGTCCCATGTGGGACATGTTATGTGTCCAATCCAATTATTTTGTTTCTACCCCAGTGCTTAGTACAGTACCTAGCACACAGTAAGTACTTAACAAATACCATTAAATTAAAACAACAACCAAGCAATACTTACATTGGGCAAGTCACTTAACATCTCAACTTCAGCTTCCTCATCTCTAAAATGGGAATTAAGTCTGTGAGCCCCAAATGGGACATGGACTCTGTCCAACCTGGTTATCTTGTATCTACCCCAGCACTCAGTAGGAAACTGTGAAACCAGGGTAGATCCAGAATGAGTGTACAATGGGAAAATAAGCTCCATGTGGGACAGGGACTGTGTCCAACCTAATTGACTTGTATCTATCCCAGCACTTTGAACAGTGTTTGACACATAGTAAGCGCTAAACAACTATCATTTTAAAAATTCCAGGGACGGAGACTGTGCCTGATCTGATGACAGTGCATCTACCCCAGTGGTTAGTACAGTTTTTGGCACATACTGTATAGAAAATACCACATGAGAAAAGTATAGACTAGTGGCAAGAGCACGGGCATGGGAGTCAGTGGTCGTGGGTCCTAATCTCGGCTCTGTCACTTGTCTGATGTGTGACCTTGGGAAAGTCACTTCACTTCTCTGTACCTCAGTTATCTCATCTGTAAAGTAGGGATTAATATTGTAAGTCCCACGTGGGACAACCTGATTACCTCATATCTACCCTAGTGTTTAGAACAGTGCCTGGCAAATTGTAAGCGCTTAACAAATACTATCATTATTATTAACTAATGAACAGTTGTTGAGCGTGCATTGAGGTGACCGTGGAGCCTGTTGACATCAATCAGGCCAATTTACATACTGTATTTCCGTCTAATATTTTTCACCTCGGACCCCCTGCCCATGCCCTGTCTCTGGACTGGAACACCTTCCCTCTTCATAGTCAACCGACAATCATTTTACCCACTCTCAAAGCCTTATTAAAAGCACACCTCCTCAAGAAGGCCTTCCCCGATAAAACCCTCTTTTAATAGTAGTAATAATATTTATTAAACACTTACTGTGTGAAGAGCACTATAATGAACCATGGGAGATAACACATAGATGGGGATTAGATACAGTTCCTGTCCCTGAGGAGAGGGAAAGAGGTGTTCCAATAATGAAGTGTTTGATGGTTGCTTCAGATGACTAACTCTTGTCCCCAATACCCTCTCCCCTCTGTGTCACGGATCACTTAGATCTGTACCCTTTAAGCACTTGATATTTACCTCACCCTCAGACCCACTGAACTTATGCACATTTCAGTAATTTATTCATTTCTATTAATGTCTGTCTTCCCCTCTAGATTATAAGCTCACTGTGGGCAGGGAATTTGTCTGCCAATTCTGTTGCATTGAACTCTCCCAAGTGCTTACTACAAGTGATAGATTGATTGATTGATTGATTCAGCTCCTGAGGGCCATTTTGGGGAGATGCACAATGCTGCAAAGAGAGAGCACTTTCTTCCCTATAGACTGTAAGTTTGTTGTGGGCAGGGAATGTGCCCACGAATTCTATTCTATTGTCCTCTCCCAAGTGCTTAGTACAGTCCTCTGCACACAGTAAGCACTTGATAAATATGATAGATTAATTGATTCCCATGGGAGCAAGGGACACATAATTCCACTTCCCTGGGAGAGTTTCTGGAGAGTCTAGCCATGTGGGAAACAGGAGCATGGAGTAGGAGGGAGAACAGGGATTAAATCCCCATTTTGAGGCACAGGGAAGTGAAGGGACTTGCCCAAGGTCAAACAGCAAGGAATTAAGAAGAGCCAGAATTAGAACCCAAATCCTCTGATCTGTTCCACTCAGCCATGCTGCTTCTGTAGTCCACACAGCATTCCAATATGTGGGGAGGAAAAGGGCTGAGATCAGAAGTACTCATGTGTGCAGTAATAAAAGTAATAATAATTATTGTATCTGTTAAGTACTTACTGGGTGCCAGGTACTACACCAAGCACTAAGGTGGAGACAAGCAAATCGGGTTAGATACCTGTCTCATGAAGGGCTCACAGTCTCAATCCCCATTTTAAAGATGAGTTATCTGAAGCACAGAGAAGCTACGTGAGTGGCCGAAGGTCACACAGCAGACAAGCGGTGGAAGTGTTATTAGAACCCATGCCCTTCTGGCTCCCAGGCCCATTCTCTATCCTCTAGGCCATTCTGTAGAAACCTTCATTTTTTTTCATGTCTAAACCCGTATCCTGGCCCTTGAATCTTATTAAGGACTCATAACCTGAGGAATCAGCATAGATAACCAACTACCTGGTTGCATCCTTGAAGAGAGTGAATTAAAACGAAGGGATAACAGATTCTGAAGGAATATACCCACATTGCTCTAAACACATGATCTCAGAGATGCATTCACTCATAGGTAAACACCTCCTATTAATCACACAAATATATTCATATGTTTGCACAGACACACAAAAACACCAACAAATTTGCACATAGACCCAGAAATACACATACACATATTTATTCATTCATTTGATTTGCTGGTTCAATCTCTAAACCTATCCCGCTGGATTACTGAATAAGCCGCCTCTCTGATCTCCTATCATCCTGTCTCTCCCCACTTCAGTCTATACTTCACGCTACTGCCCGGATCATCTTTGTCCAGAAACGCTCTGGTCATGTTACTCCCCTCCTCAAAAATCTCCAGTGGCTACCAGTCAACCTACGCATCAGGCAAAAACTCACTCTCGGCTTCAAGGTTCTCCATCACTTCACCCCCTCCTACTTCACCTCCCTTCTCTCCTTCCACAGCCCAGCCATCACCCTCTGCTCCTCTGCCGCTAACCTCCTCACTGTGCCTCGTTCTCGCCTGCCCCGCCGTCGACCCCCGGCCCACGTCCTCACCTTGGCCTGGAATGCCCTCCCTCCACCCATCCGCCAGGCTAGCTCTCTTCCTCCCTTCAAAGCCCTACTGAGAGCTCACCTCCTCCAGGAAGCCTTCCAAGACTGAGCCCCCTTTTTCTTCTCCCCCTCCCCATCCCCCCCGCCCTACCTCCTTCCCTTCCCCACAGCACCTGTATATACGTTTGTACAGATTTATTACTCTATTTATTTTACTTGTACATATTTACTATTCTATTTATTTTGTCAATGATGTGCATCTAGCTTTAATTCTATTTATTTTGATGACTTGACACCTGACCACATGTTTTGTTTTGTTGTCTGTCTCCCCCTTCTAGACTGTGAGCCTGCTGTTGAGTTGGGACCGTCTCTATATGTTGCCAACTTGTACTTCCCAAGCGCTTAGTACAGTGCTCTGTCCACAGGAAGCACTCAATAAATACGATTGAATGAATGAATGAATGAATGGGTGCATGAATGAATGAATTTATTGGGGGCTTATTGTGTGCTGAGCACGGTACTAAGCACTTGGGAAAGTATAATTCAGCAATACATCTACATACATGTTCATACACGGGATCCCGATCCTGAGAGTCCTTCCCGCCATCACACCGGAAGGATCCCAGAAGGATCCTCTCCTCCGGATGCCGCCGCGAGGGCCGGGGCTCCCCCTCCCTCCCTCCGTCCGCGAGCAACCTGCTATCGGACGCCTATGCCCCGCGGCCGGGCTCCTGGCCGTCCCCCGCCTTGACATCTGCATCCCTGCCCGAGGACACCGAGGGCCCTGGGCTGGGCCCCCACCCTCCATCATCACTAGACTCACGCCTCGAAGACACCTCCACTCTATCCAAGTAGCCAACTGGGATCGTGGGACATTGTGTCCCCCCACTTGATCGTACAGCATTGTGTTCCCCTGCTTGATCATGGGACATTGTGTCCCCCTGCTTCCATCCTCTCCCAACCCATAAGCGACCTTCTTTGAGGAGCCTCCCCACCCCCGCCTTCCCGGTCCAGACTTGATTGATTCCCCCCTCCACCCCCCATCCCGCTCGCCTCCCCGTTAAAAGGCCCTTGCTATCACCCAGTTACTTTAACAACAACCCCATTAGCACCTAGTCAGCCCACCCATGTTATTTGGCTGTTCATTCCTCACCCCCGGCACCTTTTCTCCCATGACCCCCCTTAACAGTTCTGCCCTACTCCAGAACTGCCATCCCAAGGACTCCATCCTCCACCACTTCAGAGACATATTTGCCAAGAGCACTTGGACTCTCCTTGCCATTAGCCTCTTTGACCTATGGACAATTCATCCTTGCACTTTGGGCATCATCTGCCTATTATATGGTCGCTTCTGTATGTTAATTGTTAACTGCTCTCTGTGATGTCATCTGCTTATTTTATTATTGCCATAGCATGTTAATTGTTAACGGCTCTGAATGATGTCATCACCTCCTTATTTTACTGCTATCACATGCTAATTATTAACTGCTCTCTGTGATGCCATCTCTGCTTATTTTTTGCCCTCCGCTCCTCTGTCGCTAACCTCCTCACTGTACTTCGTTCTCACCTGTCCAGACATTGACCCTCGGCCCACGTCCTTCCCCTGTCCTGGAATGCTCTCCCTCCACACATCCACCAAGCTGACTCTTCCTCCCTTCAAAGCCCTACTGAAAGCACACCTCGTCCAAGAGGTCTTCCCAGACAGAGCCCCCTTTTTCCTCTCCCACTCACCATCCCCCCGCCCTGCCTTCTTCCCCTTCCCACACCACTTGAATGTATATTTGTACAGATTTATTACTCTATTTATTTTAATTGTACATATTTATTATTCTATTCATTTTGTTAATGATGTGCATATAGCTTTAATTCTATTTGTTCTGACGACTTTGACACCTGTCTACATGTTTTGTTTTGTTGTCTGTCTCCCCCTTCTTAACTGTGAGCCCGTTGTTGGGTAGGGGCCATCTCTATATGTTGCCAACTTGTACTTCCCAAGGGCTTAGTACAGTGCTCTGCACACAGTAAGCGCTCAATAAATACGATTGAATGAATGAAATAAAAATTTCGTGGTTCCATGGCCGGCTAGATTCTCCCTTCCGTGTCTGGGAATTTCCATTGTCTGAGAGTGGGTGGGGAAGGACACATCTATTTCCTTCTGTCAGGGCTTGCACCCTGTCCCAACCTAACACCCCCAAAAAGCAGGCCCAGTCGATCGGCAACTCAACCTACTTCTGCCGAGCTTGTCACGAAAAAAATGAATTACAAGATCTTAGTTCAGGGTAGGAATCCCCTCAATCAGAACCTTGGTGAGCCCAAATTCACCTCGAAGAAACTGTCTGAGATTTTCCTTCGGGGAGATCTCTCCCTTAGAGATAGCATGAGCAAGTGATAAGGCTACACCTGGGTTCTGCTACCAGCTCTCTGTCATTGGCATTCCTTTGGGACCTCACTGCACCTCTCTGGGCCTCGGTTTCCTTCTCCATAAAATGGGGATACAGCCCCTGCTCTCCTATCGTTTGACTTGATTGGCAGAAGGTCTGTTCTGTTCATCCTGTATCTGCCCCACCCGTTGGCTCATAGTAAGTCCTTAATAAATGATCCAAGCAAAATACCACTTTGAGGTGAGGAAATTGGACGAATTCATCTTCTATTTTTTTGCTGCCAGTCCCCCACTCAGACTTCCTGGAACGATCTAGGGTTAAGGGTTCCTGCTGGTTCTGGATTCTCACCTCTCCTTTTCTCCTCTTGCACGTTGGTGGCTGTGACAGGAAAGTCTTTGTGAGGTGACTTGTCCTCAATGGTCACCCGTTTACCTCACGGTCCCCATAAAGCAGCCACTTTTCTGGGCAGGGTCGGGGAGGGGGCTCCCCCGGAAGGAACAGCCCTGAGCTCTGCCTGAGAGGCCTCATTACCTGGGAAACTCCGGAGCCAGTTGATGACATCATCCCTGAGGTTCAGCAGGGTTCAGACTGTGCCACGAGTGTTACCCATGTTTTCCTGGGGCATTTTAGGGTAGTCATGAGCCTTCATTAAGACTGGACAGTCTGCTTTTCAATCAATAAATGGTATTTATTGATCACGTACTGTGTGTAGAGCAGTGTAAGAAGCTCTTGAGAGAATACAATACAACAGAGCTGCTAGAAACGTTCCCTGCCTAGAGCTTACAGTCTAGAAAGGGAGACAGATATTAAAATAAATTATGGATATGTACGCAAGTGCTCTGGTGCTGCGGGGTGAGTGAATATCAAGGGCTTTGGTAATATCGATCCGAGTGTAAAGTGACATGGAGAAAGAAAGGGAAAAGGTTTAGCTAGGAAAGGCCTCTTGGAAGAGACATGATTTTAATAAAGCTCTGTAGGTGGAGAGATTTTGAAGCAGCATTAGCTAGTTAAAAAAGCACGGGCCTGGGAGTCAGAAGGATCTTAGTTTTTATCCCAGTCCTGCCACGTGCCCGTTGTGCCACCTTGGGCAAGTCACTTCACCTCTCTGGGCCTCAGTTACTTCATCTGTAAAATAGGGATTAAGACTGTGAGCTCATGTGGGACATGGACTGTGTCCAACCTGATTAGCTTGTATCCACTCCAGCGCTTAGTACAGACCTGGAACATAGTAAGTACTTAACAAATACCATAAAAAGGGAATGTTTGTTGAATATGAAGGTGGATGGAGATCCAGGCCAAAGCAAAGATCTGGACAAGAGATCAGTGGTGAGACAGATGTGATTGAGGTACAATAAGTAGGTTGGCATTACAGAAGCAAGGCATGTAAACTTGGGTTGTAGTAGGCAATCAGAGAGGTAGGATAGGAGGGGGAGAGGTGATTGAGGGTTTTAAAATGACGCTAAGGAGTTTCTGTTGTTGCGGAGCTGTATAGGCAGCTACTAAAAGTTTTTGAGGAGTGGGGAGATGTGAACTGAACGTCATTTTAGGAAAATGATCCGGACAGCAGAGCAAAGTATCGACTGGAGTGGGAAGAGACAGGAGGCAGGGAGGTCAACCAGGAGGCTGATGCAGTAATCAAATCGGGATAGGATAAATGCTTGGATACATATAGCGGTAGTTTGGATGGAGAGGAGATGGCAGAACATTAACAGTGTGGATTTGGTGCCAGACTGAATATATGAGCGTGGTGAGTCGAGGATAATGCCAAGGTTATGGGTTTGAGAGTCAGGTAGGATAGTGGTGCTGTCCACAGTGATGGAATAGTCCGGAGGTCAGATTTTGGGTGGAATGATGAAGAATTCTGCTTCGAACATGGTAATTTTGAAGTGTTGATGGGACATCAATTAGAGATGTCCTGAAGGCAGGAGGAAATGTGAGACTGCAGAGAAGGAGGGAAATAGCGTGACCCAGATAATAAAGCACAGGCCTGCGAGTTAGAAGAATGTGGGTTCTAATCCCAGCTCTACCACTTGTCTGCAGTGGGACCTTGGGCAAGTCAGTTCAATTCTCTGTGCCTCAGTTGCCTCATCTGTAAAATGGGGATTAAGACTCTGAGCTCCATGAGGGGCAAGGACTATGTCTAACCTGATTAGTTTATATCTACCCTAGCACATAGTACAGTTTGTGGCACATAATAAGCACTCCCCCTCCATCCCCCTCTCCCCATCCCCCTCTCGTCCCCCTCTCCATCCCCCCATCTTACCTCCTTCCCTTCCCCACAGCACCTGTATATATGTATATATGTTTGTACATATTTATTACTCTATTTATTTATTCATTTTATTTGTACACATCTATTCTATTTATTTTATTTTGTTAGTATGTTTGGTTTTGTTCTCTGTCTCCCCCTTTTAGACTGTGAGCCCACTGTTGGGTAGGGACTGTCTCTATATGTTGCCAATTTGTACTTCCCAAGCGCTTAGTACAGTGCTCTGCACATAGTAAGCGCTCAATAAATGCGATTGATGATGACGATGAAGTACTTAACGAATATCATTTCAAAATAGGAGAGAGATCTGGGCTGGAGAGGGAGATTTGGGAAGCATCTGTGTAGAGGCGGTAGCTTGATTCAGTCAGGTGGTGGCAGAGCCAGAGTGTGAGTGGTGATGGAGAACACGAAGCATTATGGCCTAGTGGATAGAGTTAGAAAATCATGGGTTCTAATCCCATCTCCACAACATGACTGATATGTGACCTTGGGCAAGTTACGTCACTTCTCTGGGTCTCAGATACTTCAACTGTAAAATGGGGATTAAGATCGTGGGTTCCAAATGGGACAGTTATGGTGTCCAACCTGATTAGATTATATCTACCCCAGCACTAAGAACAGTGTTTGACACATAGTAAGCATTTACCTAATACCATTATTATTATTATTATTATTAAAATACCTCATCTGTAAAATAGGGATTAAGACTGTGAGCCCCACGTGGGTCCGGAGTACCTTGTATCTATCTCAGCACTTAGAACAGTGTCTGTTACATAGTAAGCGCTTAAAAAGTACTATAAAAATTAGCATGAATGTGGAGAGAGTCAGGCAGAGGGGCAGTCATTCTCGTTCCGCTCCGCTGCCCCCTTCCTCTGCCAACTCCCAGGGCCTCCCCCTTGCTCTACCCCATTAGAACATCTCTATGTACATCACCCTTGCTTCTGCACCAGACAGGAGGAGAACCAGATGAGAAGGGAACTGTCACAAAACCGGATGAACTAGAACGATGGTCAGGGCCAGAGCAGGAACCCAGGAAATCAGTGCAGAGAAGACAGGAATGGGGCAAGGGAAGCAACGTGACCTAGCAGATAAAGCAGACTTGGGCAAGTCACTTCACTTCTCTGGGCCTCAGTTACCTCATCTGTAAAATGGGGATTAAGACTGTGAGCCCCACGTGGGACAACCTGATCATCTTGTATCACCCCAGCGCTTAGAACTGTGCTTCGCACATAGTAAGCGCTTAACAAATGTTATTATTATTAATATTAATATTATTAATATTATTAATATTATTATTATATCAAGCTGTTATCTGTTAAGGGGTTGAGGATGGATTTGGGGACAGTGACGGAGATGTAACAGACATTATGAAGGACAGGTTCCTGAGGAAAAAATACATGGGGCTGTGGAGGCGCCAGTCGAGGACGGTGATGGCAGCGATGAGGAGATTCCACATCAGGGCCGCCAGGTAGACCAGGAAGAACAACGTGGCGTGGAACAGCTACAGTTCCCGGGAGCCATCTCAGAACCTCAGGAGGACAAATTCTATCACTGTGGAGGCATTGGCTATTTTCTAGGGGAATCTGTGGATTGCCCAAGGATACACAGAATGAAGGGTAATAACAGAATGGGATTCAGAAAATCACCATTTTGAATTTCTTCCCTCTATCTCGTTTCCTGCCACCGAATTCTATGGTTCATAACATCCGGTTTTCTGAAGATCCTCGGAGGCGGGAGAATGCAATGGCTTTGGAGAAATGGGGGTCGGAAGCCCCTCCTATCCCTGACACCTGTCAACATGCTCAACAACTCTATTTCTGCTGAGTCCTTTTTCGTGTGTACCACCATTGCTTCCTGATACTGTTTTGCACGTCAGTGACTTGCACATAGAAGCGGGTTGGCCAAGGGCTGTCTGTACATTTGCTCACATTCCTATACGTATACACATGTGCACAAATGTACGCACATTTATTCACCCACGTGACCTCACATATACACCGACACAAATGTAAACACACTCCACTACACCAGTAATAGAGAAGCATCATGGTCTAGTGGAAAAAGCACCAGCCTGGAAGTCAGAGGACCACTAGCTTACTGTGTAACCTATGGAAAGTCACCTCGCTTATCTGTACCTCAGTTGCCTGCTCTTCCTCATACTTAGACTGTGAGCCCCAAGGGGGGCCGGAACTGTGTGTCCAACTAGATTATCTGGTATCTCCCCACAGTTTAGAACAGGGCTGGTCCCTTAGTAAGTGCTTAACTACTCTAATTATTGTTGATAATTATTAAGTATATTTACACATTGGCGCATGCGCACACACGTACACACCCACACCCACACCCCCCACACACACAATGCATGCGCAGACAAATATATATTTTCAAGGTGCCATGATAGATTCTCCTTCTGTGTCTGGGGTTTTCTATTACCTGAGCGTGGATGGGAAAACTTACACCCTTTTCCTTCTGTCTAGGCTTGTGAGCTTCTCCAACCCAACACCCCCTTAGACACCGGCCGAGGAGATCCACAGCTCAGCCTGCTGCTGCCAGGTATGCCAAGGGAAACATGAATAAAAGAAAGAATTCTGGTTCAGGTCCGTGAGAAAATCAAGGATCCCCACAGGTATGTACAGGTCTATTAATTATATAATGATAATGGCATTTATTAAGCGCTTACTATGTGCAAAGTACTGTTCTAAGCGCTGGGGATGTAACAATGTGATCAGGTTCCCCCACGTGGGACTCACAGTCAATCCCCATTTTACGGATGAGGTAACTGAGGCACAGATAAGTTAAGTGACTTGCCCACAGTCACACAGCTGACAATTGGCAGAGCCTGGATTTGAATCCATGACCTCTGACTCCAAATCCCGGGCTCTTTCCACTGAGCCAGGCTGCTTCTTTAATATTTATTTATTTTAATGCCTATCTCCCGTTCTGGACAGTAAATTTGTTATGGGCAGGGAACGGGTCTACCGAGTCTGTTGTACTATTACCACCCCCCAGCTCTTAGTACAGTGCTCTGCACAAAGACAGCGCTTCATAAATACCACTGATGAAGATGATGAAGTTACCACCTCAAAGAAAAGATTTGAGATTTTCCTTAGACAAGATCTCTTTACCTTGGAAACAGCATGGGCTAGTGGTAAAACTACAGGCCCTGGGTTCTGGTCCCAGCTCTGCCATTGGCAGTCTTTGGATGACTCACTTAACTCTCTGGGCCTCGATTTCCTTCTCTGCAAAATGGGTATACAGCCCCTGCTCTCTCCCTATCACTTAGCTCTTGAGCTCTGATTGACACAAGGCCTGTTCTAATAATCTTGTATCTGCCCCAGACATTGACTCATAGTAAGCCCTTAATAAATGCCCCAAATGAAAATATCACTTTGAGGTGAAGAAATTGTACAGAGTAGTTTTCTCATCTGTTTTCACCACCAGTTTTTTCCCCCTCCGACTCACTGGAATGGTCTAGGGTTATGTTTCCTTGCTGATTCTGGATGCTCACCTCTTCTTGTCTCCTCTTGCACAGTCATGGCTGTGTCAAGAAAGGCACTGTGAGGTAACTGTTCTTAATGGTCCCCCGATGACCCCATATTCTCCTTAAATCAGCCGCTGTTCCAGGCAGCATCGGGGAGGGGGCTCCCCTGGGAGGACCAGTCCTGAGTTCTGCCTGAGAGGCCTTGTTAACTGAAGACTCGGAGCCCATTGGTGACATCATCCCTGAGGTTCTTCAGGGCTCAGACTGTACCATTAGTGTTACCTACTGCACCCATGTAGCCCTAGAGGATGATTTGACACTGAACAGTCTGGGTTTCCCCTAGTCTGTGTCCAGTCTCGTGTTTTTATTTTGAATGCCAGGATCCCCTCTCCTCTCCAAACTCGATAACTGCTGTTGGGTGCGTGGCCCAGAAGCTGCATGTGTGTTTAGAGGTAGCATAACAGTTTTGGAGGAATGGAGGTGGTCAGAGACCCCACTGGGAACATGTTTTAATTTGGGGTTCTTAGGTTATGTTGCATTCCTATTATATAACACACTCTGTCACATGTTTGTGTATCCAGTAATTATGCATGCCATTGTTGGCCAACCTGAGTGTGCCTGAGCCCCTTTTGGTACCAGCATAAATAGACCAGGGTACGACCTAGGCTTTGGTAATTGGCTTTATTGCTCTTTTTTTGCTTATTCCATATTTCCTTTACCCAAAGCAAAGATAGCCTGATTTTTATCTCAAAGATCCACCCTCAATCTACCCATAGAAAGTAAAAATGCAAAAGTCAGTCACTCCTTTTGACTAATGCTGAGTGGTGTCCACAACCATCAGCCCTTCTTCATCCCCACTCTTTCCTTCCCCTTGCTTTGTCCCCTGCTACCTACAGCACCTTCGTCCACATCTCAATGCCCTTTATTTCACCATCCAATTGCCCTGACCCCCGACACAGGGCTGGATTCAGGCGGTTGGGGACAGAGTTAGAGGGTGTCGGGGAACCACACAATGGAGGACACTGTGGTATTTTTTTAAGCACTTACTATGCGCCCAGCACTGTTCTATGTGCTGGGGTAATTATAAATAATCAGTGTGTCCCGCGTGGGGCTCAAAGTCTTAATACCCATTTTACAGTAGAGGTAACTGAGACACAGATATGTTAAGTAGTGTGCCCAAGGTCACACGATGATGGGGTGTTCAGTAAGGAACAGTCTTCCTTGGTCTAGTGGCTTACAATCTCCCTCTCCAATCTGCCAGATCCTCTTCCTTGCCCATCCCCATTAGGACAGCTCCATCTCCCTCACCATTGTCTCCACACCAGGCAGGGGCTGGACTCTAGACTCTAAAATGGTTTCTAGATTGTAAGCTCGTTGTGGGCAGGGAGTTGGGAAGGCAGCATGGCTCAGTGGAAAGAGCACGGACTTGGGAAACAGAGGTTGTGGGTTCTAATCCCAGCTCTGCCACTTGTCTGCTGTGTGACCTTGGGCAAGCCACTTAACTTCTCTGTGCCTCAGTTACCTCATGTGTAAAATGGGGATTAAGACTGTGAACCTTATATGGGACAACCTGATTTTCTTGTATCTACCCCACTGTTTAGAACAGTGCTTGGCACATAATAAGCTTTTAACAAATACCATAATCATTATTATTATTATTGTTATTACTAAGACTGTTGTATCATACTCTTCCTAGAACTTCATCATCTGCTCTGCACACAGTTAGTGCTCAACAAATACCACTGACTGATTGATTAAATAATTAATTAATTCCTGTCTCCCTATCTAGACCGTAAGCTCATTACTGGCAGGGAACGTGTCCACCAAGTCCGTTGTATTGTACTCTCCTAAGCTCTTAATACAGTGCTCTGCACACAGTCAGCACCCAATAAATACTATTGATTGATTAATTAAAATACGTCTCTCCCATCTCTCCTATGAATCGACATCTTATCGTGGCAGGAGAGTTTATGTATGCTGATGAAACGCAGAGGTATGCCACATAAGGAAAGGTCTAAGCCAAAGTGTCAAAGTCGTTTCACCTGTGCTAGACAGCAGTGGCGTGGGAAAGAGTCAAAGGCAGATGATCAAGTGATCAAAATGTTGATCAAAGACAACGGCAGAGACTCAAAGTTTTACTACATGGAAGAAGGCAATGCTAAACCACTTCTGTATCTTTACCAAGAAAAATCTTCAGATACATATACCAGAATGACCTAATGGCAGACTACTCCACGGAATTTGAAGAGATGTCTCCCCCTATAGACTGTAAACTCATCTGACAATTCTGTTGTATTGTACTTTTGTAATTACTTCAGACAGTGCTGTGCAAACAGTAAGTACTCAAAAAATACCATTGATGATAGTAATGATGACCGCATGGTACCCACACTTTTCAGTAGGAAATAGGACTAATGGCCACCATAGTCAAGGAAGTCAGTGGAGGAGAAATGAGAGATGAGAAAGGGAAGACTGGCCACCAGGAAAGGCAAATAAATCACTTAATCAATCAATATTCTTTATGGAGCACTTACTGGGTGCAGACCACTGTACTAAGTGGTTGAGGGAGTATGGTATAACAGAGTTGGTAGACGCTTTCCCTGTCAACGAGAAGCTCACAGTCTGAAGGGGGAGGCAGATAATTAATCAATCAATCAATGGTATTTATTGAATTCTTACTGGTTACAGAGCACTCTACTACCTGCTTGAGAAAGTACAATGTAACAGAGTTTGTAGACACGTTCCTTCTCCAAAATAAGCTCACAGTCTAGAGGGGGAGACCGACATTGAAATAAAAATCAGATTGGCACAGAAATGCTCTGGGGCTGAGGGTAGGGTAAACCAAGAGTGCAAATCGAAGTGCAAGAGGGATGTAGAAGGGAAAGGGAGTAGGGGAAGTGAAGGCTTAGTCAGGAAAGTCCTCCTGAAGGAGATGTGATTTTAATAAGGCTTTGAAGGTGGGGAGAGTGATCTTGTTTCATATATGAAAGTAGAGGGCATTATAGGGTAGAGGCAGGATGTGTGTAAGGTGTCGGCAGAGAGAACATAGGTCCTTCTGACTCCCAAGCCCATGTAGCATGAAAGGTAGCATGGTCTAGTGGAAAACGAACATGGGCCTGGGAGCCAGAAGAACCTGGGTTCTAATCCCAGCTCCATCAGTTGTCTGCTATATGACCTTGGGTAAATTACTTAACTTATCTGTGCTTTAGTTCCCTCATCTGTAAAAAGAGGATTAAGACTGTGAGCCCTATATGGGACCGGGACTATGTCCATCCTGATTACCTTGTATCTACCCTAGTGCTGAGAACAGTGCCCGGCACAAAGTAGGCTCTTAACAAATTCCATTATTATTATTAATAAAATGAGAAGCAGTGTGGCCTTGTCCCTAGAGCCTGGCCTGGAAGTCAGAGGACCCAAGTTCTAAACCGAATCTGCCATTTGTCTGCTGTATGACCTTGGGCAAGTCATTTCACTTCTCTGGACTTCGGTTCCCTCTTCTGTAATAAAGGGGTTAAGACTATGAGCCCTATGTGGGACAGGAAATGTGTCCAACCTGATTAGCCTTTATCTACCTTAGTGCTTAGAACACTGCCTGGCACATTGTAAATATTTAACGAACATTATTATTATTATTATTATTATTATTATTATTATTATTCAGTGCCTGGAACATAGGGAAAGCTTAAAAAATATTATTATCGTAATTATTAATAAGGATAATAATAATAAATACCATTGATTGATTGATAGAAATGGAGATCCAGAGACATAAAGTGAGTTGCTCAAAGTCACCAAGGCAACAAAAGGCAGAGCTGGGACTAGAACAATTCTGCTCCTTGACATTAGGCCATTACATCAGCCATTGGTTTGATTAGCAGACCCCAAAAGGAAATCTCATGGGGAAGAACAATTAATCCATGTGGAGCCTCGGGAGACACAGAGCAAAAAAGCACTGGAGACACCGGGGTACTCAACTCCTCCTGCGACACAATGGTAGCTTTTCTTTAGGGAAAAATGGAGACATCTTGGCAAAGCATCCTGGTAAATTCGTCCTCATGAAGATGTTTTTCCAGCTTCTCCAGGAACTCCAATACATTGATGAGCATAAGGAGGCATCCTAGACGAGTGGAGATTGCCCCCTTAAAATCTGGGATAGATGCAGTGAGTCTTGATGTTGCAGGGTTTGGGAGAAGCGATAGTTAACTGGGTCCAGGGAATCAGGAGAAAGAGGAGGAAAATCGATCCTGGCGTCACTGCTTGCTGCACAAATCTCCCCCCAACCCCCAAGCTTCTCTGCCTTGCTCTATCAATAGATCCAGCAAGATATTTATTCAATTCATTCATTCATTCATTCAATCGTATTTATTGAGTGCCTACTGTGTGCAGAGCAACGTACTAAGAGCTTGGGAAGTACAAATGAGCAACGTATACAGGCGGTCCCTATCCAACAACGGGCTCACAGTCTAGAAGAGGGAGACAGACAACAAAACAAAACAAGTAGACAGGTGTCAATACCATAAGAATAAATAGAATTATAGTTATATACACATTATTAATAAAATGAATATAATAAATATGTTCAAAGAAAATAAATAGAGCAATAAATATGTACAAATATATACAAGTGCTGTCTGGAGGGGGAGGGGGTATGGAGGGGTGGTGATATGGAGGGGAGGAGGAGGAGGAGAGGAAAAAGTGGGGGCTCAGTCTGGGAAGCCCTCCTGGAGGAGGTGAGCTCTCAGTAGGGCTTTGAAGGGAGGAAGAGAGCTAGTTTGGGTTGAATGCCTACTGTGTGAAGAGAACTGTCCTAGGTGCTTGGGAGACTACAACAATAAAGAGTGGGTAGAGATGATCTCTGCCCACAGTGAGCCTGCAGTGTTTTATGGTTTTTTTTGGGGGGGGGCTTGGGGGGTATTTTATAGTCGGGGGATGTTTATGGCATTTGTTAAGCTCTTACTATGTGCAAGGAACTGTGGGTAGAGATGATCTCTGCCCACAGTGAGCCTGCAGTGTTTTATGGGTTTTTTTGTTTTGTTTTCTGGGTATTCTATAGTCGGGGGATGTTTGTGGCATTTGTTAAGCTCTTACTATGTGCCAGGAACTGTAGTAAGCTCTGGGGCAGATACAAGCTGGTCCTAAATGAGACATCCAAATTTAATCCCCGTTTTATGGATGAGCTAAGTCCCAAAGAAGTTAAGTGGCTTGCCCATGGTCACAGAACAGACAAGTGGTAGAGATAGGATTATAACCTAGGTCCTCTGTTTCTTAGACTCATGCTCTATCCACTAGAACATGCTGCTTCTCAAGTGCAAGAAGCCAATGAACCAGGGACCAGGGAGCACTAGGAAGATGGTCTGGGGATGAGAGACAGAGGGAAACATGCTATAAGAGCCCAGAGGACCAGAAAAGCAACGGTTCAGTTAGTTAGTTATTGTATTTATTAACCACTTACTCTTCAGCAGTGCTAAGTACTGAAGTAGATTCGAGATTATCAGTCAGGAAACAAATATAGAAATAGGGTGGCTAAAGATGAGCTTACAGTCTAGATGATCGATCTATCAATCAATCAGTGGTATTTATCGAGAACTTACTGTGTGCAGAGCACTGTAGTGTACTGGGGATAGCACTGTACTACACTGTGGAGAGTACAATATAACAGCAAACAGACACATTTCTTTTCCACAAGGAGCTTACACTCTTTAGAAGGAGGCAGACACTAATATGAATAAATACATTATGGTTGTGAACATAATTCTTGGGGGGCTCAAAGTGAGGTGAATACAGGGAGCAAATACAAGTGCAAGGAAATCAGGTGAAAGAGGGCTTAATCGGTCTAGGCCTTTTGGAGGAGATGTGACCTTAAATAAGGCTTTGAAATTGGGGAGAGTGGTGGTGTGGAATATATGCAAGAGACGCTGCATGGTGTAGTCGATAGAGCACGGGCCTGGGAGGCAGAAGATCATGAGTTCCAATCCCAGTTTCAACACATCTCTGCTGTGTGACCGTGGGCAAGTCACTTCACTTTTCTGTGCTTCAGTTACCTCATCTGTAAAAACTGAAGATTAAGAGTGTGAGCCCCGTGGGGGACAGGGATTGTGTCCAAACTGGTTAACCTGTCTCTACCCCAGATCTTAGAACAGTGCTTGGTATATACTAATAATAATGATGGTATTTGTTAAGCGCTTACTATGTGCCAAACACTGTTCTAAGCGCTGGGGTAGATACAAAGTAATCAGGTTGTCCCACGCGGAGCTCACCGTCTTCATTCCCATTTTACAGATGAGGTCACACAGGCACAGAGAAATGAAGTGACTTTCCCGAAGTCACACAGCTGACAAGTGGCAGAGCCTGGATTGGAACCCACGACCTCTGACTCCCAAGCTCGGACTCTTGCCACTAAGCCACGCTGCTTCAGCACTTAACTATTACTATTATTACTCTTAAGGGTGAAGAAATTCCAGGACAGAGAGGGAGGGCAAAGGAAAGTAAAGAGAGTAGCAGAAACCAGTTTAGCATCAGGGTGAAAGTGGCAGGTAGAGAGAGGGCCTGGGAGGGTTTCTGGGGTGTGGAACGAGAGTGACAAACCCTTATAATACCTGGGTGGAAAATCCAGGATGGATCAATAATCACAGTATTATTTCTACTACAATGATATTTATTCTCCACCTTCTGAGTGCACAGCAGTTACTTCTCTTTATAGGGACAAGGGGATCAGTTTGGGGAGCAGAGGACTTAACCCTACATCTAGGAGGAGAAACCAAGCAATAATAATCATCGTGGTATGTGTTAAGTGCTCACCTTGTGTCAGGTATTGTGATCAGTACAGGAAAACTAGGTTGGACACACTACCTGTCCCACGAGGGGCCCATAGTCTAAGTAGGAGGGAGAACAGGTATTGAATCCCCATTGTATAGGTGAAGAAACAGAGGCACAGAAGAATTGAGTGACTTGTTCAAAGTCACAAACTAAGCAAATGGTGGAGTCAGGATTAGAATCCAGGTCCTTTGACTCCCAGGCCCGTGTTCTTTCCACTGCTTCTGCTTCCTATTTTACCTGCCTAGAACTCCTTCCCCACAAATATCTGTTTTCCCTGCCTTCAGAGCCTTCCTCAAATCCTGCACCTTTTTAAAAACTGGATTTTGTTAAGTGCTTACTATATGTCGAGCACTGTTCTAAGCACTGGAGTTGATTCAACTTTATGAGGTTGGACACAGTCCCCTTCCCAAGTCACTTCACTTCTCTTTTAGAGGTGTTCCATAACCCGTAAAATGGTGATTAAGACGGATCCCCTTATGGCCCATGAACTGTGTTCAATATGATTAGCTTATGTCTACCCCAGTGCTTAGTGCAGTTCCGGGCACTTAGTAAGGGCTTAACAAATACCATTAAAAAAAGAAGAAACCGAAATCCTCATCTTCCCTCCCAAATCCTGTCCTCCACCTAGATTTCCCAGCACAGTTGACAACAACCCCTTCCTTCCTGTCTCAGAAGACTACAACCATAACATTATATTTGATTTCTCCCTCCTCTTCAGCTTTTGCATCCCGGCCATTGGCATATCCAGTAGGTTTTTCCTCCCCAATATTTCCTAGATCCACCCCTTACTCTCCATCCAAATGGCCACCACCCAGGTCTGGACCCTAGCCGTACCACAGCTAGAATACTGGATCAGTTTTCCACTTAGTCTGAAATTGTTCAATCTCTCCAGTAATTGCATAAATCTGCTGCCCAGATAATCTTTTCACAGCATCTTTCTGCACGCATTCCTCCCTCCTCTTTAAATGGTGATCCACGCACCTCCAAATCCAGCAGAAATTCTTGGCTTGTGATTTGAACCACTCCATCATTCCTTTCCCTCTTACCTACCCAACCTGTTCTCCCACCTCACCTTAGTTAATACTCCCAGGCGCTTTGCAGCGTGTTTGGCATAAATTAAGTGCTCAATAACTAATGTGGATTAGTGGAAAGAGCACGGGCCTGGGAGTCAGAGGAACTGGATTCTATTTCCCGCGCCCCTCCTGCCCCGGGCATTCCCCTATTCCCCACCTCTAGACCATAAACTCATTGTGGGCAGGGAATGTGTCTGCTGCATTGTTATATTGTACTCTCCCAAGTGCTTAGTACAGTGTTCTGCATACAGTAAATACACAATAAATGCAATTGACTGATGGACTATTCCTGGCTCCGCCACTTGCCTGCTCTGTGACCTTGGGCAAGTCACTTCACTTCCTCTGTGCCTCAGTTCTCTCACTGACAAAATGGGGATTCAATGTCTGTTACTCCATCCTACTTAAACTGTGAGCCCACTGTTGGGTAGGGACTGTTTCTATATGTTGCCAATTTGTACTTCCCAAGCGCTTAGTACAGTGCTCTGCACATAGTAAACGCTCAATAAATACGATTGATGATGATGTGAGCCCCATATGGGACCTGATTATCTTATTTGGAATCATCATGGCCTAATGGAAAGAGCATGGTCCTGGGAGTAAGGGGATCTAGGTTCTTCGCCCAGTTCCACCACTTGTCTGCTGTGAGATCTTGGGTAAGTCACTTAAATTCTCTATTCTTTATTTACCTCACCTGTAAAATGGGGATTAAGACTGTGAGCCCCATGTAGAACCATATTCCATATTCCACTGGGCCCAAACTGATTAGCTTGTATGTACCCCAGAGAATTGTACAATGTCTAGCACATAAAAAGTGCTTAACAAATACCATAAAAAATAAAAGTTAAAATAAATAGTATTGATTGATTTATTGATCCTACTGCCTCCAGAAGTCCTTCCCCAATAAATTTCTAACCTTCCCATCTTGTATCATCTCTTGCAACCTCAGCCCTTCCACTCCACCTAAGGACTTTTCTCAGGTCCCACGAAACATATCCATATCGTACATACCCTATAACCCCCCTATCTGTAATTGATTTAGGCATTTGTCTTCTCTGCTAGACTTCAGGGTAAGGAACCATATCTTAAAACTTTTTGCACTCTTCTAAAAGCTTAGTAGAATGTTCTAAACCAAGTGTTTCCCCATTACATGGTATTAATGCAAATGAAGTGAGGGAAGTTGTAAAACAGCTGTCCTGGTAAATATCTCAAAGTGGGAGCAAACCATCGAGTTTGTGATTTTTCATGGGAAGCCTGGGACTGGGAGTCAGGAGGGATCTGGGTTTCAATCCTAGCTCTGCCACTTACTTTCTGAGTGACTTTGGGCAAGTCACTTCTCTGTACCTGAGTTCTCTCATCCGCAAAAATGGAAATTCAATATCTATTCTCTCTACTACTTAGACTGTGAGCCCCATGTGGGACCTAATCATCTTTTATATAACACAACGCTCAATACATTGCTCAGTACATAGTAAGTACTTAACAAGTACCACAGTTATTATTAGTGGATAGTCCAGATATGTGAGAGTGAGGTACATTCTATGGTTCTCAGTGGTCCCATCTTTTCAGATGTTCTGATAGAGATGGTTCCTTTCTCTATGTCTGGTTAAAATTGGCAGATCATAGTCAACCACACCACAGATGGAATTCCCCCTCCTGGGGTTCTCAGGAGTCGGGAGCTGCAGCTGATCCATGCCATGCTGTTCCTCTTGCTCTATACCTGATGGCTCTGACGGGGAATCTCGTCATCGTCGCCATCAGCACCCTTGACCAGCACCTCCACACACCGTCACCGTCATCGTCCCCAAGTCCATCCTGGTCTATCTGACCACCTGCCGCTCCATCCCCTTCCTGGATTGTTGTTTGCAAGTCCTTCTGGTGGTTTTGATTGCCACTTCAGAGCCGTTAATCCTCACGGAGATGTACTACGACCATTACAACCACCAACTGCCGCCCCCTGCGCTACGAGGTCTTCATGGCCTGAGGGGGCCTGTGGGAAGATGGCGGCCGCTTCCTGGCTCTGTGGGTGCCTCCATGGAGCGTCCCTCTCAGCTAGTGCATTATCCTTGCGAATCTGTAGGTCCCGTGAGATCCAACAGTTTTTCTGTGATGTCCCCTCCTTGCTGAAGATCTCTGGTTCGGAATTACATGCAACCTCGATTTGACTGTAGTCATTGGTTTCTGTTTGACTTTGTTCTGCTTTGTTTCCATCAATGTCTGTTATGTGCACATCTTCTCTACTGTGCTGAGGATCCAGTCTGCAAAGGGACGGTACAAAGCCTTCTCCACCTACCTAAACATCAATTACCTCTGTTTCGTTCACTACTTATTTAGCGCCTCCCTCAAAGTCCCCCTCAGCCATGATTCTGTTGTTTACCGTGTTTTACACGATGGTGCCCGCCATCCTGAACCCCCTCATCTACAGTCTGAGGAACAGAGACATAAAGATCACGCTGGGGAGGGTCCTAAAGGGGGAATTTAATCTCTCAGAAGAGGAGGCCCCTCCTCTTAGCATGATTTACCAGAACATCACAACAGATGAGTTTCAGTCAATCGATCAGTGGTATTTATTAAGTGCTTACTGTGTGCAGAAAACTGTACTAAGTGCTTGGAAGATTACAACAGAGTTGCACTTAGATTTGTTCCCTCTTCTCATCCAACTCTCAGACCCACAACACTTATGTCTATTTCTGTAATTTGCTTATTTATATTAACGTCTGTCTTCCCCTGTATATTGTAAGCTCATTGTGGCGAGGGAACGTCTACCAACTCTACGATATTGTCCTCTCCCAAGCACTTAGTATGGTGCTCTGCACATAGTGTGCACTCAAAAATTACAATTGATTGATTGGTAGACACCATTCCTTCCCACAAGGAGCTTACAGTTTACAGGGAGATCCCCAACAAAGACCATTCTGTTCTCTTTCAGTCTCTTCACTCCAGTTTTTACTGGCTGAATGGATTCCCAACTCACATTCCCCACCACATTCATGCACTAGAGCTTCTCCTCTTTCTAGTCTGATAATGTTCATAAATGACAAATCAATTGCGTGGGCCTCCACTCCCATGACCTCCCACCTCTGTCCTATTTTTATTCACTCTAATTCCAGCACTAACGATCTGCGGAAGGACAAGGCTCATCCTGCCAACTCTTCCCCATTTGTTTGACTCCTAGACCTTCATCGATCTCATACCACTAACCCATAGCCCTAGTTCACAAGCACAGTCTGTCTCCTTTGCTCTTGTGAGTGAGAAGCAGAGTGCTATAGTTGGAAATATAAATATCAGGCCAATTTCGTCCAATTCATGTTTATCCTTGAGTGCTTTAACACTGCCCTCTTCTCCACCGTTATTGACACCCATGCCCATCACCCTCTCCAGTTCTTCCAGTCATTTAACTCCTTCTTCTGGCCCCCTGGCCCACCAGCTCTCCCACCCCTTGCCCCCAAAGACCTGGCCACCTATTAAGAAAATTGACACTATCAGGTGTGATCTTCCTAAAATCTTCCCTGTCCCCCCTCAGTCTCTCAACCCTCCTGCCCCCTCTTCAACATTCCCATCTTTACCAGCAGTATTTCTAAAGGTAATCTCCTGCCTTCTCTCAAATCCACCACCTCCACCAGCGCATCTGACCCCATTTCTTCGCAACCTATCAAAACCCATGTCCTCTCCCTTCTTCTCACCCTAACAGTCATCTTCAACTGTTTGCTCTCCGATGGCTTTGCCCCTACTGCTTTCAAACATTCCCAACTCTCTCCTATCCTAAAAAACCCTTTCTTGTCTCCATGGCTCCCTCCAGTTGTCACCCCATCTCCCTCCTACCATTCCTCTCCAAACTCCAAGAGCAAGTTGTCTAAACCTACTGTCTCAAATTCCTCTCCTCCAATTCTCTGTTCGACCCCCTACAGTCCACAGAAATCTTCTATCCCCTTCACTCCACGGAAACTGCCCTCTCAAAGGACACCAATGATCTACTTCTTGACAAATCCAACGGTTTCAAATCCATCCTAATCCTCCTCAACGTCTCGACTGCCTTCAACACTGTCGACCACCCCCTACTCCTGGAAACATTATTCATTCATTCAATCGTATTTATGGAGTGCTTACTGTGTGCAGATTACTGTACTAAGCGCATGAGAAGTACAAATCGGCAGCATATAGAGACGGTCCCTACCCAACAACGGGCTCACAGTCTATAACGGGGAGAAAAACAACAAAACAAAACAAGTAGACAGGTGTCAATGCCATCTGAATAAATAGAATTATAGCTACATACACATGCTCAATGAATGTCCCATCCTATCCCGACTGGATTACTGCATCAGCGTCCTCTCTGATCACCCATCCTACAGTCTATACTTCACTCTGCTGCCCAAATTATCTTTCTACAGAAACGCTCTGGGCATGCTACTCCCCCCCTCAAAAAGCTCCAGTGGCTGCCTGTCAACCTACGAATCTAGCAAAAACTCCTCACTCTGGGCTTTAAGGCTCTCCATCACTTCTCCCGCTCCCACCTCACCTCCATTCTCTCCTTCTACAGCCCAGCCTGCATCCTCCGGTCCTCTGCCACTAACCTCCTCATTGTGCCCGTTCTCGCCTGTCCTGCCGTCGACCCTCGGCCCACGTACTTCCCCTGGCCTGGAATGCCCTCCCTCCACACATCTGCGGAGTAAGCTCTCCTTCTCCCTTCAAAGCCCTACTGAAAGTTCACCTCCTCCAGGAGGCCTTCCCAGACTGAGCCTCTTTTTTCCTCTCCTCCTCCCCATCCCTCCCGCCTTACCTCCTTCCCCTCCCCACAACACTTGTATAAATTTGTACAGATTTATTACTCTATTTTACTTGCACATATTTACTATTCTATTTATTTTGTTAATGTTGTGCCTATAGCTATAATTCTATTTGTTCTGATGATTTTGATGCCAGTCTACATGTTTTGTTTTGTTGTCTACATCCCCCTTCACTCAATTGTATTTATTGAGTGCTTACCATGTGCAAAGCACTGTACTCAGCACTTGGCGAAGTACAATACAATAATAAACAGTGACATTGCCTGCACACAACGAGCTTACAGTCTAGTCTTATCTGGAGACTAATACAGTTTGGCCACCACACTCCATTTAATACAGTCTCCTAAAGGATGGGCTGGCCTCCTTGCTTAAAATTTCTAATTTCTCATCTATCATTTCATTGTGGGTCAGCATGCCACCGTGCTACCTAAATAACACAATTTTGTGATGGCATCTAGCCCTGTGACCATAAAAAGTCTTTGATTGGGTGTAGATGTAGACTGATTCAGCAAAACAGTTTGCAATCATCTGCAGGTTGTCTTTGGTGTGTGATTCTAGGGCACAGCCATCTCTAAACAGCTATTCATGAATGACCATCTCTAGGATTTTGGTTGAGGATCCAAGTCGGTTGAGTCCCAAGAGCTACCCAGAGGAGTGAAAGGGTGTTGTACCAGCTGCATCCATGTCTCTTGTCGCATTTTCCAGCAAGGTTGAGTGGTATCCGTTCAACAGCACCAGACTCATATGCAACCCTGCCTCACTCCACTGGTGGTCGGGAAATGGATACTACTACTGCTACTACTACTACTACTACTACTACTACTACTACTACTACTACTACTACTAATAATAATAATAATAATAATGATGATGATGATGATAATAATTGTGATATTTGTTAAGCACTGACCTATGTGCCACGCACTGTACTAAGTGCTGGGGTGTATACAAGTAAATCTGGTTGGACACAGTTCCTGTCCCACGTGGGTCTCACATTTTACCCCCATTTTATCCCCAGTTTACTGATGAGATAACTGAGACACAGAAAAATGAAGTGATTTACCCAAGGTCACACAGCAGGCAGGTGGCAGAGGCTGGATTAGAACACATGAGTTTATGAATCCCGGGCCCGTGCACAGCATCCCTGTCTCTGCCTTAATCTCAGAATCTGCATGACATTTTGAAGATGTATTAAGGTCATTTTCAGAGCCCAGATCTACTGATGTTGACGACGGCTTTCATAAAATCTGCTACAACATAACAGCTCAATGAACTTGTGAGGGAAAAAAAGCACTTGTTTTGTCTTTTCCTCACAACTGTTTGATCCAGAGTGGAATAGATACTAGACTCGAGTAAGGAGCATACTAGAACCGGGGCCCGAGGCTCTTGCCTGTCCCACCGTCGACCGCCCGCCCAATTCATCCCCCTGGCCTGGAATGCCCTCCCTCCCAACATCCACGAAGCTAGCTCTCTTCCTCCCTTAAAGGCCCTACTGAGAGCTCAACTCCTCCAGGAGGCCTTCCCAGACTGAGCCCCCTCCTTCCTCTCCCCCTCCCCTCCCTCTCCATTCTCCCGCCTTACTTCGTTCCCTTCCCCACAGCGCCTGTATATATGTATATATGTTTGCACATATTTATTACTCTATTTGTTAATTAATTTATTTATTTTACTTGTACATATCTATTCTATTTATTTTATTTTGTTAATGTGTTTTGTTTTGTTCTCTGTCTCCCCCTTCTAGACTGTGAGCCCACTGTTGGGTAGGGACCGTCTCTATATGCTGCCAACTTGTACTTCCCAAGCGCTTAGTACAGTGCTCTGCACACAGTAAGCACTCAATAAATACGATTGATTGATTGCTTACAAGAAAGCCAGAACAACGTTCTAGTCCATTAATACGTCCACCAATGGTATTTATTCAACGCAATAAATAAGATTGAGTGAATGAACACTTACTGAGAAGCAACGTACTAATGGATTTGGAACATATTGAACAGGACTGAACAGCTGTCCAGAAAATCAATGTCCAGCCTCTGGAGCTGGGGACAGGAATCATTTATTGGTGGAGAAAACAGTTGAAAGAGTGGATGGAATAATGGAAACTTTTAAGAAGAGCAGTTTTGGAACATTGGCTAAGAACCATTATCCTTGGAGGAGTGAAAGAACAGATGGAGGCCAGCCCTATTCAACCAGTAGCAGTAGTAGTAATAGTAGTATTCATAGTAGAAAATGGTACCAGTAGTGTTAGTAATAGTCATAGTAATTGCAGTAATAGTAGTAGTAAGAATAATAAGAACTGTGGTATTTGTTAAGCATTTACTATGTACCAGGCACTGTACTACGTGCTGGGGTAGATACAGACAAATCAGATTGGACTGTCTGGGTCCCACATCAGGCTCACAGTCTTAATCCCAATTTTACAGATAAGATAATTGAGACACAGAGAAGTGAAGTGACTTGCCCAAACTCACACAGCAGACTAGTGTGAAAGATTCAAACCCAGGTTCTTTCTGATTCCCCGGCCCTTTCTCTGTATACTAGGCCATGCTGTTTCTCTTAGGAATTAGTAGTAATACTAGTAGTAATAGTAATAATAGTAGCGATGGTAGTAGTAGTCGTCATAGTAATAGCAGTAATAATAATAATAATTGCATTTATTAAGTGCTTACAATATGAAAACCACTGGTCTAAGCGCTGGGGGGATACAAGGTGATCAGGTTGTCCCAAGTGGGGCTCACAGACTTAATCTCCATTTTAAGATGCAGTAACTGAGACCCAGAGAAGTTAAGTGACTTGCCCAAAGTCACACACTTGACAGGTGGTGGAGCAGGGATTTGAACCCATGACCTCTGACTCCAAAGCCCGTGGTCTTTCCACTGAGCCAATAGTAGTGATAGTAGTAGTAATAGTAGTACCAGTAGTAGTAGTATAGTAGCAGTAGTACCAGTAGCAGTAATAGCAGTACTAGTAAAGTAATAGCTGCAGTAATTGTAGTAACACTAACAGTAGCAGTAAGAGTAGTTTAGTAATAGCAGTAGTAGTAGTAACAACAATAGTAGTATAGTAATAGTAGTAATAAATTTATTTATTGCGTGTAAAACACTTTGAGTGTAAAACACTGTGGTCAAGAAAGCACAACAGAAGGACGAGTAAAAGTCTCTGCTTACAAGAAGTGCTAACAGAAGGTAGATACTGATAGCGGAATCAGAATAAATAATCGACTACACATTCATGAATCAAATCAATGATAGCAATCTAATTGATTGATGCATTAAATTCTACACGTCTTGATGAAGGAGAGTACATTTTGTATTCTCCTGTTACTCTTTTAGCACAAAGTACTCAATAGGCACTCAGCAGGTGCTCAGTAAATGCCACTGGATTAAAAAAATTGAATATGCTTCTAACCAAAAGTGCTATGACAGAGGGAAAAAAGATCTAGAATACTAGAATAACCAATATTTGTTGAAATTGAAACCAATCTTCCCTAATCCAGACTGACATTATTGGTCGCATGTCAGACAGTCAATCATGTTTATTGGGCACTTACTACGTGCAAAGTACTGTGCCAAGCACTTGGGAGAGTACAATATAACAATACTACAGACACAACACATTTCATCATCATCATCATCAATCGTATTTATTGAGCGCTTACTGTGTGCAGAGCACTGTACTAAGCTCTTGGGAAGTACAAGTTGGAAACACATAGAGACAGTCCCTACCCAACAGTGGGTTCACAGTCTAAAAGGGGGAGACAGAGAACAAAACCAAACATATTAACAAAATACAATAATTAGAATAGATATGTACAAGTAAAATCAATCAATATATAAATAGAGTAATAAATATGTACAAACATACATACATATATACAGGTGCTGTGGGGAAGGGAAGGAGGTAAGATGGGGGGATGGAGAGGGGGACGAGGGGGGAGAGGAAGGAAGGGGCTCAGTCTGGGAAGGCCTCCTGGAGGAGGTGAGCTCTCAGTAGGGCCTTGAAGGGAGGAAGAGAGCTAGCTTGGCGGATGGGCAGAGGGAGGGCATTCCAGGCCCGGGGGATGACGTGGGCCGGGGGTCGATGGCGGGACAGGCGAGAACGAGGTACGGTGAGGAGATTAGCAGCAGAGCAGAGGAGGGTGCGGGGTGGGCTGTAGAAGGAGAGAAGGGAGGTGAGATAGGAGGGGGCGAGGTGATGGAGAGCCTTGAAGCCCAGGGTGAGAAGTTTCTGCCTGATGCATAGATTGATTGGTAGCCACTGGAGATTTATGAGGAAAAACTTTCCTGCCCATAAAGAGTTTACAGTCTAGAGGGGGAGACCAACATTAATATAAATAAATTACAGATATGTACAGAACTGTTGTGGGGCTGGGATTGGGGAGTGAATAAAGGGAGAAGTCAGGGTGATGAAGAAAGGAGTTGAAAAAAAAGGAAAAGAAGGCTTAGTCAGGGAAGGTTTCTGGTAGGAGATGTGCCTTCAATAAGGCATTGAAAGTGGGGAGAGTAATTGTCTGTTACAAGGAGGGAAGGCTTTCCAGGCCAGAAGCAGGAGGTGGGCAAGAAGTCAGCAGTGAGATAGATGAGTATGAAGTAAAGTGAGAGGGCTAGCATTAGAGTAGCGAAGTATGTGGGCTGGGTTGCAGAATGGGAGTGGCGAGGTGATGTAGGAAGGGGAGAGGTGATTGAGTGCTGTAAAGCCAATGGTGGGGAGTTTCTGTTTGATGCGAATGTTGGATGGGCAACCTTTGGAGGTTTTTGACGGGAGTGGAAACACGACCTGAACGGTTTTTTTAAAAACTGCTGTCAGTGGGAAGCTGTTTCCACAGAGCAGGAGAGTGGCCTAGTGAATAGAGCACTTCCTTCTGAAAGTCAGAAGGACCTGAATTCTAAATCCAGCCATTTGCCTGTGGTGTGATCTTGGGCACTTGACTTAACTTCTTTGGGTTTCAGTTTCCTCAACAGCAAAATGGGGATTCAGTAACTGTTCTCCCTCCTACTTACAGACTGTGAGCGTCATGTGGGACAGGGACTGTATCTATCCTGATCAATTTGTAAATACCCCAGTGTTGAAGGCAGTGGGCACTCATAAAATCCCATTACAGCTACTAGACTGTAAGCTCACTGTGGGCAGGGAACAAGCCTGTGAATTCTCTTGTATTGTACTCCCCCAAGCACTTAGTAAAGCGTTTTGTACCCAGTGGGCACTTAATTAATGCAATTACTCATTGTGGGCAGGGAATGTGTCTATTGTTATATTGTGCTCTCCCAAGTTCTTAGTGCAGTGCTCTGCACACAGTAAGCGATAAATAAATACAATTGAATGAATGAATGAATGAATAAACTCTGCTGCTACTGTTACTACTGTTGCTGCAATTATGACCACTATTTGGCCCCAACATTTATGTCATCGCACACATGCACAGGCAAAAGTCTCAGTCAAACATCTCAGGTGCACAGTTGGGACTACAGTGAAAATAGCAGGGAAGGCCATGCCTCTAAGTTGCTTTGCTAAGTGGTGGTAACTTCCCCAGTGGATCTATGATCAAAAATTTATCCCAGACATGTTTCTGATTTAGGAGCCTCTCTCTACAGCCCTCAGTTAATACCATTTTTTTTTAACTCCTTGGAGACAAAATCATCAGAATCCCCGAGAAAGCTCACTGGCAACCTCAGCTCTACCCTTCTTAACTAAACTTCCATAAGTCCCTGTCCCCCAGGCCGGGAGGGAACAATACATTCCCTTTCTCAGAGGCCCTTGACTCAATGCCCTGGAACCAGACATAATAAGGGACCAACGGATCTCTCTTCAGGCTCACCGGCAGCCCCCTTTTACTTGTTCCTCAGATCCCTTTGGGCAGCAGGCGGGCTGAGTCTGAAAGCTATGTGGAGACTCTCCCCTCCCCACGGTGAGCATCAGCTGTAGAGAAAGGAGGCGAACCCAAATCAGTGCAGCCCAGACGACCCCGATGCTGCACATAGTCTGGTGAGTGCAGAACCTGAATCAACGATTAACCATTGTCACCGTCCCCTTGCCCCTCACATCCACACAGAGACCCTTCTCTGCCCCACTCTCGAACTCAGAACAGAAAGTGCAGAGTCAAACCAAGGGGACGGTTTAAGTATCCATCATTCAAGCAAACGTCCACTGTCCAGGGGTGCTGTTGGGTGATTTGTGGGGTGTTGGGAACCCCCTCCAGGCACTTCAGAGAGCCCGTGCCCCTACTTATCCTGCACCAGGATGAATTCCCATCCCCAATTCGGATCCCAGGGAGTGTGCCTATCCTGCCCTACCTTCTCAGGTGCTCCATCTTGGGTGTCAGGAAGCAGCATAATCTAGGGAAAGTGCATGGGCCCTGGAGTCAGAGAACCTGGTTTGTAAACTCATCTCCACCAGTTTTCCGCTGAGTGACCTGAGGCAAGTCACCTAACTTCTCAGTACATCGGTTTCCTCATCTGCAATATGGGGATTAAATCCTCCTGTGTCTGATTTAGACTGTGAACCTCGAGTGGGACAGAGATTGCATCCAACCTGATTAACTTGTATCTACCCCAGTGTTTAGTACAGTGCCTCGCACGTAATAAAGACATAGCAAATGCCATTAAAAGTGAAACAATCTGGGTAGCTGGACCGGGGCTGGAGTTGGTGCTGGCGCTGGTGAGGCCAAGGTCAAAGGTCTTTGAAGGGGAGAATCTGCTCAGAAAGATGGGAAGTGGTGTGAGTGAGAGGTGGGTGAGGAGCAGAGGCTGTTTTGTCATGACCCTGGAGATCCAGGCTCTCCAGGTATTGAGGGTGAATAATAATAATAATTGTGGTATTTTTTAGGCTCTTACTATGTGCCCAGCATTGTACCACACACTGGGGTGGATTCAAAATAATCAGCTCCCATATGTGGCTCACATTTGGGTATCATCTGCATAGAGGTAGTAGTTGAAGCCATAGGAACGAATGAGTCCTCCAAGGGAGTAAATGGAGAATAGATGGGGATTAGAACTCAGATCCTCTGACCCCAACCTGGACTCTTTCCACTAGGCCATGCTGCTTCTCTTGACCCAAATCCTTTCCTAAGCGCCTGGAATGCCCTCCCTCCTCAAATCTGCCAATCACACTTCCCCCCTTCAAAGCCGTTCTGAAGGCTAACCTCCTCCAAAAGTCCTTCCCACACTAAGCACCCCTATTCCTTAGCTCCCACTCCCCTTCATGTCGCCCCGACTTGTTCCCTTTGCCCTAACCTCCGCTCCCTGCCCCAGAGCAACTTTATATGTGTACATATCTGTAATTTTGTTTATTTATATTCATGCCTGTTTACTTGTTTGGATTTCTGTCTCCCCCTTCTAGACTGCAAGCCCTTACTGAGAGCTCACCTCCTCCAGGCGGCCTTCCCAGACTGAGACCCCTCCTTCCTCTCCCCCTCCTCCCCCTCTCCATTGTCCCCCGCTTTACCTCCTTCTCTTCCCCACATCATCTGTATATATGTATATATGTTTGTACATATTTATTACTCTATTCATTTATTTATTTTACTTGTACATATCTATTCTATTCATTTTATTTTGTTAATATGCTTGGTTTTGTTCTCTGTCTCCCCCTTCTAGACTGTGAGCCCACTGTTGGGTAGGGACCGTCTCTATATGTTGCCAACTTGTACTTCCCAAGCGCTTAGTACAGTGCTCTGCACACAGTAAGCTCTCAATAAATACGATTGATTGATTGATTGATTGATTGATTGCAAGCCCTTTGTAGGCAGGGATTGTCTCTCCTTATTGCTAAATTGTGCTTTCCAAACGCTTAGTGCAGTGCTCTGCACGGAGTAAGCGCTCAGTAAATGCGATCGAATAAATGCATGAATGAATGAATGAATGAATGAATTAATTAATTAATGAGAAGTTGAGGAATAGTATGTTTTAAAATTCGGCATCCAGCTGAAGTTTGAAATGAATTCCAATCATCCACTTACTCATTTCCTGTCCACATTATTCCCAAGAAATCCAAGTAGAAAACGGCCAATGTCTCCATGGTGACAGAATTCCTCCTTCTGGGTTTCTCGGATGTCAGGGAGCTGCAGTTGGCCCACGCTGCGCTGTTCCTCCTGGTCTACCTGGTGGCCCTGACGGGGAATCTTCTTATCATCACCATCACCGACCTTGACCAGCGCCTCCACAGTCCCATGTACTTTTTCCTCAGGCACCTGTCCGTCTTCGACCTTTGCCTCATCTCTGTCACTGTTCTCAAGTCCATCCTCAACTCCTTGACCAACTGCAGATCCATCTCCTTCCAGGGCTGTACTACACAGGTCTTTTTATTGATTCTTTCTGGTGGTTCAGAGGTTTTCTTTCTTACAGCAATGTCCTTTGACCACTACGTGGCCATCTGCTGCCCCTTGCACTATGACATCATCATGAGCTGAGAGTTTTGTGCGAAGATGGCCGCCGCCTCCTGGCTCAGCGGGGGTCTCCACTCCCTGATACACGCGGCTATCACCTTTTCCTCACACCTTTGCGCTCCTCGAATCATCCACCAGTTTTTCTGTGAAGTCCCCCAGTTGCTCAAACTCATATGACTTTGAGAGGCCCAAGCAGAAGTCATTGTTCTTGTTCTCAGTGTTATTTTGTTTTTGGGCTTCTTTGTATCCATCCTCGTGTCTTATGTCCACATCTTCCTGGCGGTGCTGAAGATGCCGGCCACCGAGGGCCGGACCAAAGCCTTCTCCACCTGCCTGCCTCACCTAGCCATGGTCTTTCTGTTTCTTTTCACGAGTGCGTTTGCCCACCTGAAGCCACCCTCATCCTCCCCATCGACGCTGGACCTGCTGGTGTCCGTGTTCTACAAAGTGCTGCCCCCCACCATGAACCCCTTCCTCTACAGCCTGAGGAACAATGACATGAAGGCCGCCCTGGGGAAGATATTCTCTGTCCACTTCATTTCCGGGGTAAACTGATCCTCTCTCTTTGCTCTGGATGTGTACAGCGAGCTCTCCTTCAGGGAGGATTTGGCCAAAATGGTCCGCAGTATAGAGCTTTCCCTTTCCCTTCCCTCCTCTCCCTCCCTGGCATTCCTAACCCTCTAGATAAGCAGCACTCAATAAATACCATTAATTGAGTGATTGAATTATTAATTTATTGATTAGGGTAGTACAATGAAGCAGAATTGGTAGACAGGTTGCCTGTGCACAAGAAGCTGACAGTAGAGAAAGTAAAACTTGTTATGGGCAGGGAACATGCCTGTTAATTATGTTGTATTGTACTCTCCCAAGCACTTAGGTCAGTGCTCACATAGCAAGCACTCAAAAAATACTATTTAAAAAAGAGACCATGTGAGAGAAGAATCTTCTTGGATATTTGGCAAGAAGGGCAGGCTAAGCCGAAATCCTAAAAACGATAGTAGTAGTAATAATATTTATTAAGCACTTACTGTGTTCAGGGCACTGTATTAAGTACTGGGAGGGAATAAACAGATAATAATAATAATAATGATGGCATTTATTAAGCACTTACGATGTACAAAGCAATGTACTAAGCGCTGGGGAGGTTACAAGGTGATCAGCTTGCTCCTTGGAGGGGCTCACAGTCTTAATCCCCATTTTACAGATGCGGTAACTGAGGCCCAGGGAAGTGAAGTGATTTGACCAAAGTCAAACAGCTGACAATTGGTGGAGCCGGGATTTGAACCCATGACCTCTGACTCCAAGGCCCGAGCTCTTTTCACTGTGCCACGCTGGAAATTAGACATGGTCCCCTCCCCAGGGGATGCTTACAATGTAAGATCGCTCATTACAGGGGAACCCATAGCTGTGGAAGTTACCAAATGATCATCATTTGGGATTTTTATTTTGTTTTGTTTTTATGGTAGTTGTTAAGCACTTACTATGTTTCAAGTCCTGGTTTAAGTTCTGGGTTAGATACACGTTCATTAATGTCAGAGCATTGACATTGGTTGTGGTATTAATGGCACCACCTGGAACAGTGCCAAGCACTTAGAACCGTACCCTTAGCTTAGAACAGTGCCTGGCACAGAGTAACCGCTTAGCAACCACCATAAAAAATAAACAAAGAACATTGGAATTATGTTCTAGTCCTTTGACTATCAATGGGACCTAATAACGATGGTATTTATTAAACGCTTACTTTGTGTCAAGCACTGTCTCTCAAACACCAGTGAGTAGGTACAGTGAATACACAGGCATTGGAGGAGTGAACTGTTGTAGTAGATGAGCCAAGTATTGTAGGAGGGGGCAAGCTCCCTTCTCTATACTCTAAGCTCAGTGTGGCCTAGTGGATAGATCCCGGGCTTGGGAGGCAAAATAACCTGGGATCTAGTCCCATTTCCACGATTTGTCTGCTGTATGACATGGGGCAAGTCACTCAACCTCTTTATGCTTCAGTTACCTCATCTGTAAATTGGGGTTTAGGACTATGAGCTACATGTAGGACATGGGCTGTGCCCAAACTGATTACCAGTGTGGCTCAGTGGAAAGAGCACGGGCTTTGGATTCAGAGGTCAGGGTTCAAATCCTGGCTCTGCCAATTGTCAGCTGTGTGACCTTGGGCAAGTCACTTAACTTCTCTGTGCCTCAGTTACTTCATCTGTAAAATGGGGATTAAGACTGTGAGCCTCCTTGGGACAACGTGATCACCTTGAAGCCTTCCCAGCGCTTAGAACAATGCTTTGCACACAGTAATAAATGTGCACTTAATACGTGCCATCATTGTTATTATTATTATCTACCACAGTGCTTAGAACAGTGCCTTGGCATATAGTGAGAACTTAAAAATTACCTTAAAGAAGTTCACTGTGGACAGGGCATGTGTCTATCAAGTAGGTTACATATACTCTCCCAAGTGATAGAGCTCTGCAATTTATTTATTTATATTAATGTGTGTCTCCCCTTCTAGACCGTAAGCTCATTGTGGGCAGGAAAATGGATTGTTGTATAATACTCTCCCAAACACATAGTACAGTACACTCCACACAGTAAACACTTAATGAATACGATTGAATGAATGATTGAATGAATGAATGAAGGGGAAGTGGCATGTCTTAGTAGAATGAACATGGGCTTAGGAGTCAGAGGACCTGAGTTCTAAACCCAGCTCTTCCAGTCATCCGGTGGGTGATCTTGGGCAAGTTACCCTCTCTGAGCCTCAGTTTCCTCATCTGTAAAATGAGGATTCAATACCTGTTCTCTCTCCTACTAGATTGTGAGTCCCAAGTTGGGCAAGGACTTTGTTTATCCTGATGAACTTGTATCTACCAGAGTAGCTTGGCACACAGTTCTCTGTGGGCAGGGAACCTGATATCAACTCTACCAACTCTTTCACATTATACTGTCCCAAATGCCTACTATAGTGTTCTGCACAAAGTAGATGCTCAATAAAAACAACTGATTGATTTAGTAACAAATACCACAATTATTATTAGTGGTAGCAAAAATGTAGAAGGATGAAAAATAGCTGAATAAATCATAAAAATATGAAATATATGAAAATATGTATAAGTGCTAAGGTTAGGAATGCCACCTATATTAAACAGTGGGCTGGATAAATTGGGGTCCTGTGAACTAATCAGGGGAGGATTTCTGAGGAAGAGGGATTTGACATTGGGGAGAGTTGTGGGGTTGGATTGGGATGTGGGTAGGAAGGCGATCAGACTATTAAAGTCTTCTTAAATAATCTGGAGGACTGAGTGAGAAGCAAAAATCCTCACTTACAAAATGGGGTTCCTTATCTGTTAAGTAGGTTTCAATTCTGTTCTCCCTCCTACATAGACAGTGAGCCTTACATGGGATGGGGACCGCATTCAACTTGATTAACCTGTATCTACCCCAGTCTTAGACCAGTGCTTGACATTCAATTCATTCATTTTTACTGAGTGGTTAGTGTGTTCAGAGCACTGTACTAAGCACTTGGAGAGTACAATAAAACAATAAACAGACACATTCCCTGCTCACAACGAGTTTGTGATCTAGAGTTGGATATAATAAAGGCTTAGGGCACATGGTAAATACTTAGCAAATGACATTATCATCATCAAAATATCCACGTTCACCCTAATTCAACTTGGAGTTGATTTTCTTTTGTAGATACATGTTCTAAATTAGGATTTATTCCAGAACTCATGGGAAAAGAATATGAAATTCCACTTTGTGCTATGTTCTTTACATTAACATTGAACTACTCTTTAATCTTTTTTAAGTAACTCATAGCATAAAGAGTTATATTACTGAGATGCAGCATGGCCTAGTGGAAAGTGCCAGGATTGTGGATTGTGTTCAACCTGATTAGCTTGTATCTACCTCAGCACTTAATACAGTGCCTGGCAAATAGAAAGCCCTTTACAAATGCCATTAAAAATGGAGGATACCGAAGGTCCTGGAAGCTGGTGGTCAGCAGGATTCCAAAGGAATCGGGGATCTGTTTGGTCCAGAGACAAATCAGTAGTGGCTAATGACTATGTGGTTTGAGTGTTTATTAAAGCACTTACTATGTGCCAAGCATTACGCTGTGTTGGAAAAGAATAGCAGTCTTGCCTAGTGAGAAGAGAATGGGCCTGAGAGTCAGAGGATTTAGGTTCTAATTCTGGCTTCACTACCTCATTCATTCGTTCATTCAATCGTATTTAATGAGCGCTTACTGTGCACAGAGCACTGTACTAAGTGCTTGGGAAGTACAAGTTGGCGACATACGTGTCAGCAGTGTGGATTTGGACAAGTCACTTCACTTCTTTGTGCTTCACTTACTTCATCTGTGAAATAGGAATTAAGATTGTGATCCCCATTTGGGTCACCTGGTTAACTTGTATATACCCAGAGCTCAGTGCTGAGCCTGGTACGTAGTTAGGACTTAACAAATACCATGAAGAATACAACAGTGAGAATTAGAAAGGGATCCTGGACCTCAAGGGGTTCATAGCCTGATTAACTTGTATCTACGCCAGCCCTTAGTATAGCGCTTGGCACATAGTAAGTGCTTAGTTAAAGAAGCAGCATGGTCCAGTGGAAGAGCCCTGGTCTGGGAGTTAGAAGTCCTGGATTCAATCAATCAATCAATCAATCGTATTTATTGAGGGCTTACTGTGTGCAGAGCACTGTACTAAGCGCTTGGGAAGTACAAGTTGGCAACATATAGAGACAGTCCCTACCCAAGAGTGGGCTCACAGTCTAGAAGGGGGAGACAGAGAACAAAACCAAACATATTAACAAAATAAAATGAATAGAATAGATATGTACAAGGAAAATAAATAAATAAATGGAGAAATAAAATATGTACAAACATATATACATATATACAGGTGCTGTGGGGAAGGGAAGGAGGTAAGACGGGGGGATGGAGAGGGAAAGAGGGGGAGAGGAAGGAGGGGGCTCAGTCTGGAAAGGCCAGTGTCTGGTCCGTAGTGTCGAAGGCAGCTGAGAGTACAGTGCTCTGAACACAGTAAGCGCTCAATAAATACGATTGATGATTAGGATAGAGCATGAGCCGTTGGATTTGGCAAGCAGGAGTTCATTGTTGACCTTTGAGAGGGCAGTTTCCGTGGAATGTAGGGAACGGAAGCCAGACTGGAGGGGGTCGAGGAGAGAGTTGGTGTTGAGGTATTCGAGGCAGCGCGTGTAGACAACTCGTTCAAGGAGTTTGGAAAGGAATGGTAGGAGGGAGATAGGGCGATAACTAGAAGGTGAGGTGGGCTCAAGAGAGGGGTTTTTTTTAGGATGGGAGAGACGTGGGCATGTTTGAAGGCAGAGGGGAAGGAACCAGTGGAGAGTGATCGGTTGAAGCTGGAAGTTAAGGAGGGGAGAAGGGACGGAGCGAGAGATTCCATGAGATGAGAGGGAATGGGGTCAGAAGCACAGGTGGCCGGAGTAGCACTTGGGAGGAGGGAGGAGAGCTCCTCTGACGATACGATACCAATCTTGGCTCCACCACTTGTCTGCTAGGTGACCCTGGGCAAGTCACATCACTTCTCAGGGCTTCGGTTACCTCATCTGTGAAATGGAGATTATGACTGTGAGCTCATGTCGGTGAAGAAGCAGCTTTGCTCCGTGGAAAGAGCACGGGATTTGGAGTCAGAGGTCATGGGTTCAAATCCCAGCTCCACCAATTGTCGGCTGTGTGACTTTGGGCAAGTCACTTAACTTCTCTGTGCCTCAGTTCCCACATCTGTAAAATGGGGATTAAGACTGTGAGCCCCCCTTGGGACAACCTGATCACCTTGTAACCTCCCCAGAGTTTAGAACAGTGTTGTACACATAGTAAGCGCTTAATAAATGCCATCATCATTATTATTATCATTACATGGATTGTATCTCATCTGATTAGTTTGTATCGACCCCAGCGCTTAATACAGTGTGAGACCGGCCCACCATCACACCGCGTGGCCCTGCTGCTCCCTGTAGGATCCTCTCCTCAGAGCGCTGCCAGGAGCAGCCTGGCATACGAGCCTGGGATCCCGATCCTGAGAAGCCCGCCTGCCATCACACCGCGCGGCCCTGCCGATCCCGGTATAATCCTCTCCTCCGGACACCGCCGCGAGGGCCGGCCCTCCCTCCGTCCGTCCGTCCCCGAGCAGCGTGCCCCACGACCGGGCTCCTGACCTGGCTCCTGGCCGTCCACCCCGGACATCTACATCCCTGCTTGAGGACACCGAGGCCCGAGGTCCCCAACATCACTACGCTCACCCCTCGAAGCCACCTCCACTCTGCCCAAATAGCCAACTGGGATCGTGGGACATTGTGTCTCCCTGCTTGATTGTGGGCATTGTGTCCCCCTGCTTCCATCCCCCCCACCCCATAAGTGACCTTTCTGAAGAGCCCCCCCACCCTGCCTTTCCCGACCTTTCCCAGTCCGGACCTGACTGATTTCCCCCGCTCCCCTTCCCCGGGAAAAAGGCCCTTTTTGTTACTTTAACAACAATCTCATTCGCACCTAGTCAGCCCACCCATGCTATTTGGCTGTTCACTCCTCTCCCTAGGCATCCCCTCTCCCATAACCCCCCTTAACAGTTCCGCCCTACTCCAGAACTGTCGTCCATAGGACTCCATCCTCCACGAAATCAGAGACATTTTTGCTTAGAGCCGCTGGACTCTCCTTGCCATTAACCTCTTTGATTTGATTTCACTGACCTATGGACAATTCATCCTTCTGCTTTGAGCATCATGTGCCTATTTTATGGTCGCTTCTGCATGTTAATTGTTAAATTCTCTCTGTGATATCATCTGCTCATTTTATTATTCCCATCGAATGTTGGTTGTTAACGCCTCTCAATGATGTCATCACCTCCTTATTGTACTGCCATCGCATGTTAATCGTTAACTGCTCTCTGTGATGTCATCTCTGTGTTTTTTGCCATCACATATTGTTATCTGCTCTCTGTGACATCATCATCAGCTTCTTTTATTATTTCCATACCATGTTAATTGTTAACCACTCTCTGTGGTGTCATCGCCTACTTATTTTGATATTGCTACTACATGTTAATATTAAACTACCCGCTGTACTGTCACTTCATTCATTCACTAATTCATTCAATCGTATTTATTGAGCGCTTACTGTGTGCAAAGCACTGTACTAAGCACTTGGAAGTACAGGTTGGCAACGTATAGAGACGATCCCTACCCAACAACGGGCTCACAGTCTAGAAGGGGGTGACAGACAACAAAACAAAATATGTGGTCAGGTGTCAATTCATCAGAATAAATAGAAGTAAAGCTAGATGCACATCATTGACAAAATAAATAGAATAGTATATATGTACAAGTAAAATAAATAGAGTAATAAATCTGTACAAACATATATAGAGGTGGTGTGGGGAGGGGAAGAGGTAGGGTGGGAGGGATGGAGAGGAAAAAGGGGGCTCAGTCTGGGAAGGCCTCCTGGAGTAGGTGAGCTCTCAGTAGGGCTTTGAAAGGAGGAAGAGGGCTAGCTTGGCGGATGTGCGGAGGAAAGACATTCCAGGCCAAGTGGAGGACTTGGGCCGGGGGTCGACGGCGGGACAGGCGAGAACGATGCACAGAGCGAGAACGAGGTTAGCGGCAGAGGAGCGGAGGATGCGGACTGGGCTGTAGAAGGATAGAAGGGAGGCGAGGGAGGAGGGGGCGAGGTGATGGAGAGCCTTGAAGCCAAGAGTGAGGAGTACCTCGCTGACCTCACCATGACCTATCAATTCCCCTGCTCTCAACTGCCCTTCTCATTCCTCACCTTCCCCTTCCCCTCTCCCACCCAGCTCTTTCCCTCCCTTTCCCCCACCCCCATCCCTCGCCCTCCCCCCCCAGAATCCCTCTGTACGAGCGGGAACCCTCAAGTCCTCCTTTGCAGCCCCTCCCTACCCTCCTCCCCGCCCCCACCCCATCCCACTTCTCCTTTCTCATTGCCACCTCTTTTCCCCCTCTCCCCGCCCAGGCCCCAGCCAACTCATCCCAATCCAAACCCTCCCCACCCCTTGCACCTTTCATCCTCCCTCCCCTCCCTCCAAAGCTGCTGCTAAAAGTGGCATTTGGAACCCCCGCTCCATTACAGGTAAGCTCCCTTTCATCCTGTACCTATTCCTTTCCAGATCTCTACTTCACCTCACCCTAACTGAAACACGGCTCTCCTCCGGGTGACACGGTCTTTTTTGCTGCTCCCTCCAGTGGAGGCCTCTTCTTTTAACACTCCCCCAGACTCACCGGAAAAGGAGGAGGTGTCGGTTTCCTTCTCGCTACCCAGTCGCTTTCACACTATCCTCCCTCCCACTTCCCTTTCCTTCCCCTCCATTATTCGCCACTACCACCCCCTCCAAATTCTTGTAGCCGTCATCTACGGCCCCCGGCCCCACCTCCAACTTCTTTAACGATTTTGACCCCTTTCTCCCCTTCTTTCTCTCCTTTCCCATGTCCACTCTGATCCTCGGAGACTTCAACATCCACATGGATATCCCTGATGACCCCTCTGACGCCTGCCTTCTATCTCACCTTGATGCTGCCAAACTCCTGCTCCACCCTACCTCGCCCACTCACCTGGACCTCATCATCTCCTACCACTGCACTATCTCTACCTTCACCACCTCTGAAATCCCTCTCTCTGATCATAGCCTTCTCACCTGCCTCCTCACTCACACTCCTTTCCCCTGTAAATCTATATTTCTACATCACAGAGACCTCCACTTTCTCGACCCCATTGATCTTTCTCAGCGCATCACACACGACCTCGCCTCCCTTTCCTCTCTACCCCATCTTGAAGACCAAATTACTGCTCTCAACTCTACCTTCTCTACTCAACTCAGCTCGCTCGCTCCCCTTTCCCTTCGCCGCTCTCGTACCACTAACACACAGCCTTGGATCACTGCCACTGTCTGCCTCCTTCACCCTTATGCTTGAGCTGCTGAACGCTGCTGGCAAAAGTGTAAACACGAAGCCAAACTTGTTCAATTCAAGTTTATCCATTCCTGCCTTAACAATGCCCTCTTCTCTTCCAGGTAAAAGTGTTTCTTCTGCCTTATTGACACCCATGTCCATCATCCCCGTCAGCTCTTCCGTACATTTAAGTCCCTTCTCAGACCCCCATTCCTCTCCTTCCTCCATCCCTCACCCCCAACGATCTGGCCTCCTAATTCATTAGTAAAATTAACTCCATCAAGTCTCAGCTCCCCAAATCCACTCCTCGCCCTTGTCCAACCCCCTCGCTTTCAACCCTCTCCGCTATTCTTCCATCCTTGCCAGCAATATCTCCAGATGAGATCTCCTCCCTCCTCTCCATCCATGTGTGCTCCAGAACCCATTCCTCTCATCTTATGAAATCTCTCACCACTTCCCTCGTTCCTTCCTTACCGTCCATCTTCAAACGCTTACTCTCCACTAGTTCCTTCTCCTCTGCCTTCAAACATGCCCACGTCTCCCCATCCTAAAAATCCCTATCTTGACCCCACCTCCCCTTCTAGTTATCGCCCTATCTCCCTCCTACCCTTCCTTCCTCTATCCACCCTAACAAAACCCTCTCTTGACCCTATCACCCTCCTACCATTCCTTTCCAAAGTCCTTGAACGAGTCGTATACACCCGCTGCCTCGAATTCTTCAACGCCACCTCTCTCCTTGACCCCTTCCAATCTGGCTTCCGCCCTCTTCACTCCACCGAAACTACCCTCTCCTAGGTCACTAATGACGTCCTTCTTGCCAGGTCCAACGGCTCCTACTCTATCCTAATCCTCCTCGGCCTCCCAGCTGTCTTCGACATTGTGGAACACCCGCTTCTCCTCAACACGCTATCCAACCTTGGCTTCACAGATTCCGTCCTCTCCTGGTTTTCCTCGTATCTCTCCGGCCGTTCATTCTCAGCCTCCTGTGCGAGCTCCTCCTCACCCTCCCATCCTCTTACTGTAAGGATTCTTCAAGGGTCAGTTCTTGGTCCTCTCCTGTTCTCTATCTACACTCACTCCCTTGGTGAACTCATTCTCTCCCAGGGCTTCAACTATCATCTCTACCCTGATGACACCCAAATCTACATCACTACCCCTACTCTCTCTTCCTCCCTCCAGGCTCGTGTCCTCTCCTGCCTTCAGGACACCTCTATCTGGATGCCTGCAAGCCATCTAAAACTCAATATGTCCAAGATTGAACTCCTTATATTCTCTCCCAAACCCTGCCCTCTCGCTGACTTTCCCGTCAATGTATACGGCACTACCATCCTTCCCATCTCACAAGCCCGCAACCCTGGTAGCATCCTCGACTCCGCTCTCTCGTTCACCCCTCACATTCAATCCGTCACCAAAACCTGCCGGTCATACCTCCACAACATCGCCAAGATCCGCCCTTTCCTCTCCATCCAAACTGCTACCTTGTTGGTTCAACCTCTCAACTTGTCCCGACTGGATTACTGCATCAGCCTTCTCTCTGATCTCCCATCCTCCTGTCTCTCCCCACTTCAGTCTGTACTTCACTCTGCTGCCCGGATCATCTTTGTGCAGAAACGCTCTGGACATGTTACTCCCCTCCTCAAAAATCTCCAGTGGCTGCCTGTCAACCTACAAATCAAGCAAAAACTCCTCACTCTCGACTTTAAGGCTCTCCATCACCTCGCCCCCTCCTACCTCACCTCCCTTCTCTCCTTCTACAGCCGAACCCGCACCCTCCGCTCCTCTGCCGCTAACCTCCTCACTGTACATCGTTCTCCCCTGTCTTGCCATCAACCCCCGGACCACGTCCTCCCCCTAGCCTGGAATGCCCTCCCTCTGCACATATGCCAAGCTAGCTCTCTTCCTCCCTTCAAAGCCCTACTGAGAGCTCACCTCCTCCAAGAGGCCATTCCAGACTGAGGCCCCTATTTCCTCTCCTCCTCCCCATCCCCCACACCCTACCTCTTTCCCCTCCCCACAGCACCTGTATAGATGTTTGTACAGATTTATTACTCTATTTATTTTACTTGTACATATTGACTATACTATTTATTTTGTTAATGATGTGCATTATAGCTATAATTTTATTTGTTCTGACGACTTGACACCTGTCCACATGTTTTGTTTTGTTGTCTGTCTCCCCCTTCTAGACTGGGGGCCCGTTGTTGGGTAGGGACCGTCTCTATATGTTGCCAACCTGTACTTCCCAAGCGCTTAGGAAGTGCTCTGCACACAGTAAGTGCTCAATAAATACGATTGAATAAATGAATGAATGACGAAGTACAAAAGGTGTGAAGCATCAGTTGAACGTCCATGTAATACTCCAGAGTTACCACAAGATGGCAGCTGTCCGGGTTCATCTGGCCCCGAACGGCTCTTCTGGATTCCCAGAGCCCCGCCGCCATCGAAACCAACTCGCGCCACCCTCGAGAAGCAGCGAAGAGAGTTGTAAAAGGCATCGTACTGGGATGTGGCAGACCTGGTACCATGTCCCGATTGTGACACTTTTGTGGTATGTGACCTTGGCCAAGACACTTTGGAATCCATGTGCCTCAGCTGACACTCCTGTAAACCTGAGGATGAACTGCGTGTTAAGCCTCTTCCACATGCTGCGAGTCCCAGTGTGGGACGCAGGCTGCCTCTGCTTTGATCGTACCGTCCCCACACCTGTGATTGGCCTAGAGGAATCACTGAACCAACAGGATTGCGAGAAAGCGGAGGCAACAGAGACCAGTCCAGACACCCACCGAGACAATGCGGCCAGGTCGCGGCGAGAGGGAGCCTGCCTTGCCATATGGGGGCACAAAGACCGCTGGGAGTCGTAGGCTGACACTCGCTTTTGATTGGCTTTCACCTCTGCCTCCCGAACATCCAGTCCTATCGTGCCCCGCAGCTGGGCCCGAGGCCATGGGCCAGAGAACGGAAGGTGTGTGCGGCGGTTGTTTAGAAGATTTTCCAATTGAGATCGATATTAATTATAGTATTTTTTGAGTACTTGCTACCACTCCCTGTGAGGTGCAGCTCAGAGAGTTCAGAGACCCAAATTCGGTACAGATCAGGTTCCTTTCATCCCATTTGATCTCGGGGGAGTTTACCACACAACTAACCATCAAGTGGTTCCGTGTAATGAAGGCTGTTCCTTTAAATCGGGAGGGGGTTTACGCATCCTTTCATTGGCATGAGGCTGCTCGCAGCTAGTCCAGACAGATGCCCTTGGCCCTCCCCAAGGTGCTCCCACGGAAGCGAACCCTCATTAGTACCCCGCGCCTTCCGTATGAACCCCCATGGAGCACAGCCCAGGGACCGATCCAGTCAATCACCTGTCGGGAGGGTTCTATCGAGGCCTGAGGCCCAAAGCCTTCTGGGAATTGTAGTCTTATGCTATTTCTACAGAACTACCATCCCCATCGGGCTGGTCCGGAAGCCTTTCCCATGCTTGGGGCACCCGGGCTACCTCTCTCCGGCGTGGATTTCCCAGGAGCCACTATGTTGGAGTGGTTTCTCTCTGTTGAGCGTCCCCGGGTGCTCCGCCAAGTCGGGGAAGGTCCGCAAGGTTTTCCCACACTCGGGGCTCTCTTGGGGACCCTGTCCGGTGGGCCTGTCACCAGAGTCTCTCCCGCAGGCACTGGCCTGGTCCAGTTTCTCTCCCGCGAGGGTCCCCAGGTGGGTGATGCCCCCGGGGCCCCGTGTACACGCGGCCGACCGGGGGATTTCCGGCCTCGAGGACGCTGTGGCCCCGGGCCAGCCGGGACCGGTAAGCGCAGCCCTGCTTGTGGTGGGCCGCTTGGGGCAGGGCGATGGAGCACAGCCTGACGTGGTGAGATCCTTGCTGTTCGTGTCTTCTCCTGTTGGGGCTCGCCCTACAGGGGCCGGCGGCCAAGAGAAACCTACCTGCCGAGCTGGGATTCTCTGCAAGCTTCTACCAGGTGATCCGTCCGGTGGCTCTGCTTCTCACCAGCGGCCGTCTCCTCTGCCCGTCGGGGACCAGGACGCCTCTGGCCCTGCCTCCAAAACGTCAGGGTCCAGCCGCCACGGTGGGGTCAAGGGTCCGCTGTCTCCACCTGATGTAAGAGATAGGTGAGTCGGGGTGGCCGGGGAGAGAGAGAGGGAGAACATGAGAGAAAGAGAGGGGAAAAGAGGGAGAGGAAGGAGGAGATGGAGAAGGGGGAGAGAGAAACAGAAAAAGGACAGACAGAGAGAGAAAGAAAAAGAAAAGGAGAGACAGAGAAAGAGAAAAGGAGAGACAAAGAGAGAAAATGAGAGAGAAAGAGAAAAAGGAGACAGAGAAAGACAGACAGAGAGAAAGAGAAAAATGGAAGACAGCGAATTAAAGAGAAAAAGAGACAGATAATAAAAGGAGAGACAGAGAGAGAAAGAAAGAAAAAGCAGAGACGAGAAAGAAAGAGAAAAAAGAAAGACAGAGAAAGAAAGATAAAAAGGAGAGATGGAGAGAGAAAGAGAGAAAAAGGAGAGAAAGAAATAGAGGGAGAGACAGAGATAGAGAGAGAAAACGTTTGTGTCATCTGGTTCCAGCAGGATTAAGAAGAGTTTGAGTGGAGGACTCGTGTCACCATACCTATTTTGGTGGTAATTGTTAAGCACTTACTGTGAGCCAAAGCACTGTGCTAAGCACTTGGGAGAGAGCAAAGCTCGTCCTCGAGACTGTACGCTCATGGTGGGCACGGAATGTGTCTGTTTAGGTTGCACTGTCCTGTTCCAAGCTCTTAGTCCAGTGGTCTTCACGTAGTAAGCACTCAACAAATACGACCGAAGGAGCAAACAACTCTGAGGCAGAGGGACGAGGAGGGATATCTCGGGGACTCGAGGCAACCTCGCCGGAAATTATCTGGACTGGGAGTCCAGCTCTTCCTGAGCTGCTCCTCTGAGGTTCCCAGACCCCTACCCCTCGTCGGCCTCTCCGACCAAGCTGCTCCCCAAGTCGCCGCCCCGTGTAGGGCCTGAATTTCGGGGTCCCGGAGTTCCGGAGACCTACCTCCTCGTCAGGAAATATGGACGCCCAGACGGCCCTTACCTAGCGACACCACGTTGCGGTAGTTGTCCAGGATCGCGTCCCGGAACAGCTGCCTCTGGGCTCGGTCCAGAAGGCCCCAATTCCACGGACATGTCCTCCAACGACACCGGCCCTGCAACGACGGGCACGTGGTAGGGCTGCCCCGTGCGTGGGGAGGGGGTGGGGAAGTGGGCCGACCAAGGTTACTCGTCCTGCCTACGGCAGGGACCCCTGGAAGATTCGTATGCACAGGCTCCTGGAGGAGGAAAATGAGACTCGGGTCCCCACGGCGTGGGGAGGGAAGGCGCCCGGTCCCACAGTGGGTAGCGCCGCTGGTGTCACGGGAAGGGCACGTTGGTATGGCTCTACTCTAGCGCTTAGTAATAATAATAATAATAATAATAATAATAATAGCATTAGTTAAACGCTTAATATGTGCCAAGCACTGTTCCAAGGACTGGGGTAGATATGAGGTCATCAGGTTGTCCCACTTGGGTCTCACAGACTTAATCTCCGTTTTACAGATGAGGTCACTGAGGAACAGGGAGGTTAAGTGACTTCCCCAAGGTCACAGAGCAGAGAAATGGCACGTAGTAAGTGCATAATAAATACCACACAAAGACGTGGGGATGGACAGGAAGAAAGAACAGCTCACTTGGGTCCTCCAGGTTGTCTGGGTCTTGTGCGTTGCACTTCAGGGTCTCATGCGGCCTTCTTGCGGAAGGAGGGTCCCGGGGGCAGCGAGATGGGCTGAGGGAGGAGAAAGCGGTCCTTCATTCATTCATTAATTCATTCAATCGTATTTATTGAGCGCTTACTGTGTGCAGAGCACTGCACTAAGAACTTGGAAAGTAAAATTCAGCAACAAAGAAAGACAGTCGCTACTCAGCAACGGGCTCACAGTATAGAAGCGGGGAGACAGACATCAAAACAAGTAAACAGGCATCAATTGCATCAATATAAATAAATAGAATTATAGATATAGACACATCATTAATAAAATGAATTGAATAAGAAATGTGTACATATATACACAGGGTCGTCAGCGGGAGCTGGCCCTCCCTGGAAAACAGATGGGAAAGTGTTTTAGCGCCGACCGGGGAAAAGTGGGGCCCACGAAAGCCCCGTCCCCATGGCCAGCGTGAAGGAAATCGCCCCAACTTCCCAGCCTGGACCTGGGGCGTCTTCCCGACCCCTGCGAGGGGCTATGGAGGCAGGGGAAGGACGGCCCAACCCCAAAGCCAAGAAACCTTGCTGGCGATTCGCCATCATCCCCTCTCTGTCCTCTTCCCTTCCTACATATGGGGCTGTTCACCACTGTTTTGCACGAGGCGTGACCCCCAGAAGCCCCGGAGCTGGAGCCGGAAGCTGGCGGACTCTTATGCAGCTCTCAGGGAAGCCTTCTCCTTCCCGAAGCCTTTCTGCTTCGGCGACAGGCCGGGCTCAGCAAACAATAATGATGATAGTACATCATTAGTATTGTGTGCAAAGAGCATAGTTCGTACTCAGTAAATACGATTGAATCAATGAATGATAATACTGATAATAACTGTAATAGTTCTGGTGTTTGTTCACTGCCTTTTAAATGGCATTTGTTAAGTGGTTACTACTTGGCAGACTCTGTACTAAGCACTGGGTTAGACATAGATATAGGTAGATATAGATAAAGAGAAGAAACGTGGCTCAATGGAAAGAGCCCGGGCTTTGGAGTCAGAGGTCATGGGTTCAAATCCCAGCTCAGCAAACTGTCAGCTGTGTGACTTTGGGCAAGTCACTTAACTTCTCTGGGCCTCAGTTACCTCATCTGTAAAATGGGGATTAAGATTATGAGCCCCCCGTGGGACACCATGATCCCCTTGTAACCTCCCCAGCGCTTAGAGCAGTGCTTTGCACATAGTAAGCGCTTAATAATTTCCATTATTACTATTATTATTTAGGCAATTGGTCCCTGTCCAACTGGGGCTCAGTCTTAACCCCCATTTTATAGATGGGGATAACTGAAGCACAGAGAAGTGAATAAGAATAATAATTGTGGTACTCATTCATTCATTCATTCAATCGTATTTATTGAGCGTTTACTGTGTGCAGAGCACTGTACTAAGCGCTTGGGAAGTACAAGCCGGCAACATATAGAGTCTGTCCCTACCAACAACGGGCTCACAGTCTAGAAGGGGGAGACAGACGACAAAAGAAAACATGTGGAAAGGTGTCAAAATAGTTGGAACAAATAGAATTGAAGTGCTTACTATCTGCCAGGCAGTGAACTAAGCCCTAGAGTAGATATAGGTAATCGGGTTGGACACAGTCCCCTGTCTCAGGTAGGGCTCACAGTCTTGATCCTCATTTTACAGATGAGTGAACCGAGGCACAGAGAAGTGAAGTGACTTGCCCAACGTCCTTTTGGGTAATGGGAAGGAAGGTTCTGGAAATCGAGGCAGCAGCTGAACGTGGCAAAGATTCTGGGAATTCCGGGGACCACGGAATCCTCCGTGCAGGGGCTGGCCAAAGGTCGGGCCAGGGAGAGCCGGAGGGCATGAGAATCCTGGGTTGGAGAGGCCGGGCCCGGCTCGGAGAGATTGGACAAACCTTTTCCCTTATCGACTGGGAGCTCGAGAAGGTCCTTTTGACTTCCTCATCCGGGGTCTGTCCACTAGGCCACGCTGCTTCTCAGCATTTACTACGTGCCCAGCGTTGTATTCTGCATAAAGTGCAGATATAAGATAATTAGAACAGACACAGTCTCCGTCCCACTTGGGGCTCACAGTCTAAAAGCAGGAGGACAGGTATGGAATCCCCATTTTACAGATAAGGAAAGTTAGGCCCAGACAAGTCCAGTGACTGGTCCGAGGTCACAAAGCAGGAAAGTGGAAGAGCTGTGATTAGAGGCCTGGCCTTCTAAGGGTCCACACCCACCAGAGTGAAGGGGGGAGGAATTGCTGAGGGGACCGGGAATCCAGGAAACTTCCGGGCGGGGGTGGGGGGGGGGCACGGTATGTAGGAAGGGGTAGAGCCAGTCCTTAAGGCGGTGTGATCTAATGGATAGGGCGCAGGCATGGGAGTCAGAAGAATCTGGGTTCTCATCCCAGCCCTGCCACCTGTCTGCTGTGTGATACTGGGCAAGTCACCTCACTTCTCTGGCTTCAGTCGCCTCGTCTGTTTAATGGGGGTTAAGACTATGAGTCCCCTGTGGACAGGAACTGTGTCCAACCTGATTAGCTTGGATCCACCCCAGGATTTACAACAGTGCCTGGCACATAGGAAGTGCTTAACAAAGACCGTTAAAAATCGTATTTATTGAGTACTTACTATGTGCAGAGGACTGTGCTAAGTGTTTGGGAGAGTCCAACATAACATTGTTGGTAGACACGTTCCCTATCCACGAGTTCCCAGTCGAGAAGGGAAGAGGTTTGTCCAATCTCCCTGATCCGGGTCCGGCCTCTCCGACCCAGGTTTCCCGCACCAGGTTTCCCGCACCCCCTGGCTCTCCCTGGCCCGACCCCTGAACAGCCCCTCCACGGGGAGGATTCCGTGGCCCCCGGAATTCTCAGAATCTTTGCCCCGTTCATCTGCTGCCTCGCTTTCCAGAACCTTCCTTCCCACCCCCACGACGCTTCTTCCCGACCTTCTTCTCCCCACTCACTTGTGATCCCGGCCCTTCCGTCTCCCTCTCCAGCTCCTCCACCATTTCCATGGCCTCCTCCCCGCTCAAGGGGTGCTGGACCTGCACCCAGGCCCCAGTGCCGGCGGGCAAGACAGCGAGGAACTGGTCGAGGACCAGCAGTTTGAGGATCTGTTCCTTGGTGCGCTGGTCCGGTCTCAGCCACAGGCGGCCCAGCCCCCGCAGACGCCCCAGGGCCTGGCAGGGACTCGACGCCTCCCGGTACTGGAACCATCGGAAGCGCTGGCGGAACCTCTCGGGACCGGAGACGTCTTCTTCTCGCGGGCCGGGCTCCCGCTCCCAGGACCCTCCATCTTCCCCCTTCAGCACTGGAAGACCTTCCTCCTGCTCCTCCTCCTCCTGCTGCTGATCTTCTTGGCGATCCTGGGACCCATCTGCTGCCATGACTCCAGTCTCGGCCGGGAACATCTTGAACATCACTCGACTCTCATTTTCATTACCACAGGAAGGAGGGTTATTCTTTCATTCATTCATTCAATCGTATTTACTAAGCGCTTACCGTATTCAGAGCACTGTACTAAGCGCTTGGGATAGTCTAATTCGGCAAGAAACAGTCACATTCCCGACCCACAACGGCTTACAGTCTAAGGGTAGACTTGAGCAACCGTTATTCATCCTTCCCTCAGCCGCAAAGCACTCATGCCCAAAATCTGTCATGTATCAATCAATCATATCTGTTGAGCAGTTACTGTGGGCCGAGCATCGTGCTAAGCCCTAGAGAGATGACAACAGAACAAAAGTCTAAAAACTGTGAGTCCCATATGGGACAGAGACTGTGTCCAACTGTATTAACTTGTATCTATCCCAGCACTTGATAATAATGATAATAATAATAATAGTAATGACATTTGTTAAGCGCTTACTATGTGCCAGGCATTGAACTAAGCGCTGGGGTGGATATAGTATCTGCCGCATTGTAAACACTTAACAATTGCCAAGATTATTATTATTTTACAGATGAAGTAACTAAGCCAGAGAGAAATGAAGTGACTTGCCCAAGGCTACCCAGGAGGTTCGTGGTGGACCTGGAATTAGAACCCATGTTCTTCTGACTCTCAGGCCTGTGCTCTAGCCATTAGGACACCCTGCTCATTTATTGAGCATGTTACCATGTGCACGGCACTATTCTAAATGTTTGGGAGATTGCAAAGCGACACTGCTGACAGTCACTTCCCTGCCTTGCCACGGGTTTTCAGTCTAGAGGGGGAGACAGACAGACATTAATATACATAATTTGTGCTGTATAATTCATTTATGCAATCGTATTTATTTAGCTCTCACTGTAAACAAGCACTGTACTAAGCGCTTAATTCGAAGCTCTCTGCATAAAGTAAACACATAAGAGCTTAGAGAAATAGTCTGAAAGAGCTTAGAGAATTAGTTTGGCCTAGTGGAGAAATCAAAGGCCTGGGGTCCTGCCTCTGACCTCTTCATACCCCCCCCCCCCCACATTGTGAGCTTGTTGTGGGCAGGAAGGTGTCTGTTTTTATATTGTCCTCTCCCAATTGACGGACATCAGAACAAGTTTTGTTAAGCACTTACTATGTGCCACTCACTGTATTAAGCACTGGGGTAGATGCAAGATCACCAGATTCCACATGGAACGCACAGTCTAAGGAGGAGGAAAGACGGGTAGGGAACCCCATTTCATAGATGAGGAAGGTGAGACCGAGAAAGGTGAAGTGACCTGCCTAAGGTCACTCAACAGGCAAGTGGTAGAGCCAGAACTGTGAGCCCGTTGTTGGGTAGGGATTGTCTCTATCTGTTGCCCAATTGTACTTTACAAGCTCTTAGTACAGTGCTCTGCACCCAGTAAGCATTCAATAACTACAATTGAATGAATGAATGCATGAATGAATGAACACGGGTCCTCTGACTTCCAGCTCCAGACGTGTCCCCATCCAAGGATATTTTTTATTTCTTGAGGGTAATTGTTAAGCACTGACCGTGTGCAGGGCACTGTATTAAACTCTGGGATAGGTTCAAGCTAATAAGACTGGACACAGGCTCAATCTCCATTTTACAGATGAGGTAACCGAATCCCAGAGAAGCAAAGCGACTCGCCTACGGTCACCCAGCAGAAGAGTGGGATTAGCACCCAGGTCCTTCTTGCCCACCGTCGGATCGAGAAACAGCACACAGTAAGTGCTCAATCAATACGAATGAATGAATGAATGAATGAATCGAGTTAACCGCCTGCGGATGGCAGAGAGAAATGGGACCGGGGTGACCGGTTTCCTCCTGACGGGACTGTTGGACCGGCCGGAGGTGCTATTCGCGGCTTTCCACGCCGTGTACTCGGCCACACTCCTGGCCAACGGTGCCCTCCTCCTCACCCTCTGCGCCGACCGCCATCTCCACATGCCCATATACTTCTTCCTCGCCAACCTGTCGTTGCTGGACGTCTCCCGCCCCATGGCTGCGGTGCCCAAGTGACCGGCGATCTCGTTGGCCGGGTGCACCCTTCAGCTCTATTTCCTGGTGTCCCCGGCGGGGATGGACGTCTTGCTCTTGGCGGTCACGGCCTCTGAGCGTTGGTTGGCCATCCTCCGCCCTCTCTGCTATGCTGTTCTCATGGACGGGAGCGTGTGCGTCACGCTGGCGGCCAGGGTTTGGCCGGCCCACTTTCCTGCATGCGTTCTTCACCTTCACGCTGACCTTTTCCCGCTCCAACCTGGTGGACCAGTACTACTGCGACATCCCTCCGGTGACGGGCCTGTCCCGCTCTGGCGGTGGGCGGGATAGGCGCCTTCTCCATCACGTTAGTCTCTTACGTCCTCGTTGCGGCCGCCATCTTCAAGAGCCGCTCGCCGAGGAGAAGTGCCGGGCCTGGTCCACCTGCACGTCCCGCCTGCTGGTCGTCGGCCTATTCTACGGCCCCGTCATCTTCACCTACGTCCGTCAATCTTCCGGTCACTCTCCCGGAAGCGACGGGCTCGTGGGCATGCTTTATGGCGTCCTCAACCCCCTCCTCGACGGCCTGAGGATCTAGGAGGTCAAGGGGGCCCTCCGGAAGTTGCTGAGGTAGACGTTAGGCCCGCTGGGATCTCTTCAGCACCTGTAGGAGCGCTGTGGACTGGGCTCCCCCGGGAGCCGGTGCACTGGATTGAGTGCTTGGTAAAACGCAACAGGAGACTCATTCCCTGTCCACGGGGAGCTTACAATCCTCCGAAGCAGCGTGGCCTAGTGGAAAGCTCACGGAGCTGGGCGTCAGAGAACTTCATTCGTTCATTCATTCGGTCAGTCAGTCAATTTTATTCATTGAACGCTTCCTTTCATTCCTTCATCCATTCAATTGTATTTATGGAGTGCTTACTGTGTGCAGAGCACTGTATGCAAAGTACTGTACTAAACACTTGGGAAAGTACAATATAACAATAAGCAGACCCTTTCCCTGCCCTCAGCAAGCTCGCAGTGTGTTCTGATCCTGGCTCCACCACATACCTCCTGTGGGCCTTTGGGAAAGTCATTTCACTTCTCTAGTCTGTAGCTCTAGAGTGTAGCTCTACACTGTAAGCTCGTTGTGGGCAAAGAACGTGTCTGTTTCTTGTTACATCATATTCTTCCAAACACTTAGTTAAGTGTTCTGCACACAATAAGTGCTCAATAAATAAGACTGAATGAATTAAATGAACTCTCTGTGTCTCAGTTCCTTCATCTGCAAAATGGGGGTAAAATATCTATTCTTCCTCCTACTTAGACCGTGAGTCCCATGTGGGACCTGATCATCTTGTGTTTACCCCAGTGGTTAGTACAGTGCTTGGCATATAGTAAGCGCTTTAACAAGTACTCCAATCAGTGAAACAGAGCAAAGGGGCTGACAGCTGGCGGACTCAGAATAAAGGATTAAAGGGGCAAACGAATCTATGTTTTATTTGAATGTCTGTCTTCCCCTGTTGTCCCTAAACTTGTTATACTCTCCCAGGTGTTTGGTACAGTGCTCAGTACACAGTCTGTATTCAATAAATACCACTGCTTAATGGCTATATTGACTGATAGATATACATAAATATATAGACAAGGTTAGAGGAACAGTATGGCCAAGTAGATAAAGCACTGGCCTGGAAGTCAGGGTATTTGAATTCTACTGTCAGCTCCGCTGCTTGTCTGCTGAGTGACCTTGGGCTGGTCACTTCACTTTTCTGTGCTTCAGTTTCTTTTCTATAAAATGGAGATTCAAATCATGTTGCCCCTTTTACATCGACCTGAGCCCCATTTTGGGCAGGGACTGTGTCTGACCTGATTAGCGTGTTTCTACCACAGCACTTAATATAGTGCTTGACACAGAATAAACACTTAACAAATGCCATAGTGTTGATGCTAATGATGATAATAATACTAATACTAATACTGCTATTAATGATATTATGATTATGTGTGAGAATGGAATACTAGCCACTTCACTTCTCTGTGCTTCAGCTGCCTCATCTGGAAAATGGGGATGAAGACTGTGAGCTCCACATGGGACAACCTGATTACCTTGTATCTACCCCAGAACTTAGAACAGGGCTTGGCATATAGTGAGTGTTTAACAAATACCATTATTATTATTATTATTATGTGTTTTGCTACGCTTTTATGTACCCTCTCCAGCGTTTAGTACAGTGTCTACCACTCAGTAGGTCTTTGATAGAATGAAAAGAGCAAAACTGATTGCATGTCATCTCCTTTGGCCTGTAAACATCTTGAGGGCGGGGACAAGTGTCTTGCACTCGTCCAAACATTTAGTAGAGTACCTAACACTGAGTAGGTGCTCAATAACTGCCAGTGATGGATTCATCTCACGGATCTCCATTATACTCTAAGTTACTCGAGGGAAGGAAACGTACGACTTACTATTTATTCAATCATATTTATTGAGCGCTTGCTGTGGACAGAGCATTGTATTGACCGCTATTGTCATATGTGCTTCAAGAATTTGAAGCAGCACGGTCTAGTGGAAAGAGCATTGGGCTGCGTGTCAGGGGAGATCGGTTCTAATCCCGGCTCCCCCTCTTGTCTGTTGCATGACCTCGGGCAAGTCGCTTCATTTTCCTCTGCCTCAGCCACCTCTTTGTGAAATGGGGATTCCATCCCTGTTCTCCCTCTTATCTACACAGAGAAGCCAGTTAACATCTCTGTGCCTCAGTTATCTTATCTGTAAAATGAGAATTAAGACTATGAGCTCCATGTGGGAAAAGGACTGTTTCCCATACAATTATTCGTTCATTGATTCAGTCGTATTTATTGAGCGCTTACTGTATGCAGAGCACTGTACTAAGCTCTTGGGAAGTACAAGTTGGCAAAATATACAGACAGTCCCTTCCCAACAACGGGCTCACAGTCTCCCCCAGAGTTTAGTAAAGTGCGTGGTATGTGGCAGGTGTTTAACAAACACCATGAAATAAGCAGAAAATGAAACAGACTGTGAGGCCAGTGTAGGGCAGCGAATGTGTCCGACTTGATTTAATTGTATCTACTCCTCTGCTTAGTCCCAATATCATAAAGATAATAGTAAGAATAACAATGATAATGTACTTAGTATAGGACTAGCACTCAGTAAGTGCTCAGTAAATGCCATCAAGTCATCGATTCTGTATTGTGTCTTTGGTAGTTCCAAATAGCACAAAAATGGCTAACACAGAGAGCTTGTTTCCCTGGAGCATTGCAACACTTAGGTTAGGGAAGGTTGAAATCCTGATACCATGTTTTTTTTTTCCTAAATGGTGTTTGCTGAGTATTTGCTATGTGCCAGCGCTGATTAACCTGTATCTACTAAGCGCTGTGGTAGATACAGGTTAATCAGGTTGGAACAGTGCATGTCTCACATAGGGCCCACAGTGAACTTAACAGTCTAGAAGGGGAGAATGATACACTCCCAAGCCTTTAGTATAATGCTCTGTACAGAGAAGAAATTCAGAAAATACTATCAGTTGATTGATACATATGTATGTATATGTTTATTGATTGTTATGTTTATCATCATCATCATCATCAATCGTATTTATTGAGCGCTTACTATGTGCAGAGCACTGTACTAAGCGCTTGGGAAGTACAAATTGGCAACATATAGAGACAGTCCCTACCCAACAGTGGGTTCACAGTCTAAAAGGGGGAGACAGAGAACAAAACCAAACATATTAACAAAATAAAATAAATAGAATAGATATGTACAAGTAAAATAAATAAATAAATAGAGTAATAAATATGTACAAACATATATACATATATACAGGTGCTGTGGGGAAGGGAAGGAGGAAATATGGGGGGATGGAGGGGGGGACGAGGGGGAGAGGAAGGAAGGGGCTCAGTCTGGGAAGGCCTCCTGGAGGAGGTGAGCTCTCAGCAGGGCCTTGAAGGGAGGAAGAGAACTAGCTTGGCGGATGGGCAGAGGGAGGGCATTCCAGGCAAGGGGGATAAAGTGGGCCGGGGGTCGATGGCGGGACAGGCGAGAACGAGGTACGGTGAGGAGATTAGCGGCGGAGGAGCGGAGGGTGCGGGTTGGGCTGTAGAAGGAGAGAAGGGAGGTGAGGTAAGAGGGCGCGAGGTGATGGAGAGCCTTGAAGCCCAGGGTGAGGAGTTTCTGCCTGATGCGCAGATTGATTGGTAGCCACTGGAGATTTTTGAGGAGGGGAGTATCATGAACAGAGCGTTTCTGGACAAAGATAATCCGGGCAGCAGCATGAAGTATGGATTGAAGTGGAGAGAGACACGAGGATGGGAGATGAGAGAAAGCTGATGCAGTAGTCCAGACGGGATAGGATGAGAGCTTGAATGAGCAGGGTAGCGGTTCGGATGGAGAGGAAAGGGCGGATCTTGGCAATGTTGCGGAGCAGAGACCGGCAGCTTTTGGTGACGGCTTGGATGTGAGGGGTGAATGAGAGAGCGGAGTCGAGGATGACACCAAGGTTACGGGCTTGTGAGATGGGAAGGATGGTAGTGCCGTCAACAGAGATGGGAAAGTCAGGGAGAGAGCAAGGTTTGGAAGAGAAGACAAGGAGTTCAGTCTTCGACATGTTGAGCTTTAGGTGGCGGACAGACATCCAGATGGAGATGTCCTGAAGGCAGGAGGAGATGCGAGCCTGGAGAGAGGGGGAGAGAGCAGGGGCAGAGATGTAGATCTGGGTGTCATCAGCGTAGAGATGATAGTTGAAGCTGTGGAAGCGAATGAGGTCACCAAGGGAGTGCGTGTAGATTGAGAACAGAAGGGGACCAAGCACTGAACCTTGGGGAACCCCCACAGTAAGAGGATGGGAGGGGGAGGAGGAGCCTGCAAAAGAGACTGAGAAAGAATGACCGGAGAGATAAGAGGAGAACCAGGAGAGGACGGAGTCTGTGAAGCCAAGGTCAGATAGCGTGTTGAGGAGAAGGGGGTGGTCCACAGTGTCAAAGGCAGCTGAGAGGACGAGGAGGATTAGGACAGAGTATGGGCCGTTGGATCTGGCAAGCAGGAGGTCATTGGTGACCTTTGAGAGGGCAGTTTCTGTGGAATGTAGGGGACGGAAGCCAGACTGGAGGCGGTCGAGGAGAGAGTTGTTGTTGAGGAATTCTAGGCAGCGAGTGTAGACAACTCGTTCAAGGAGTTTGGGAAGGAATGGTAGGAGGGATATGAGGCAATAACTAGAAGGTGAGGTGGGGCCAAGAGATGGTTTTCTTAGGATGGGAGAGACAGGGGCATGTTTGAAGGCAGAGGGGAAGGAAACAGTGGAGGGTGAGCGGTTGAAGATGGAAGTTAAGGAGGGGAGAAGGGATGGAGTGAGAGATTTCATGAGATGAGAGGGAATGGGGTCAGAAGCGCAGGTGGCCGGAGTAGCACTTGAGAGGAGGGAGGAGAGCTCCTCTGAGGATACTGCTGGGAAGGATGGGAGAGTAGCAGAGAGTGTTGAGAGCCGGGGGGTTGGAGAAGGGGGGGAAGAGACTTTGGGGAGGTCGGACCTGATGGATTCAATTTTGTTAATGAAGTAGGAGGCCAGATCGTTGGGGGTGAGGGAAGGAGGAGGGGGAGGAACCTGGGGCCTGAGAAGGGAGTTGAATGTACGGAAGAGCTGGCGGGGGTGATGGGCATGGATGTCAATAAGGGAGGAGAAATAGCTTTGTCTGGCAGAAGAGAGGACTGAGTTAAGGCAGGAAAGGATAAATTTGAAGTGAACGAGGTTGGCATGGTGTTTAGACTTTCGCCAGCAGCGTTCGGCAGCTCGAGCATATGAGCGAAGGAGACGGACAGTGGCAGTGATCCAGGGCTGTGGGTTAATGGTACGAGAGCGGCGAAGAGAAAGGGGAGCGAGTGAGTCTAGCTGAGTAGAAAAGGTAGAGTTGACAGCAGTAATCTGATCATCAAGACTGGGTAGAGAGGAGAGGGCGGCGAGGTGGTGTGTGAGGCGCTCAGAAAGATGGGTGGGTTCCAGAGAGTGGAGAGCTCTGTGAGGGAGTAATACGGATTTACAGGAGAAAGGAGTGTGAGTGAGGATGCAGGTGAGAAGATTATGATCAGAGAGGGATTTCAGAGTTGGTGAGGGTGGACACAGTGCAGCGGTAGGAGATGATGAGGTCGAGGGTATGACCAAGTTGGTGAGTGGGAGAGGTGGGGTGGAGGAAAAGGTTGGCAGCGTCAAGGAGAGATAGAAGGCGGGCAGCAGAGGAGTCGTTAGGGATATCCATGTGGATATTGAAGCCTCCGAGGATCAGAGTGGGCATGGAGAAGGAGAGAAGGAAGGTGAGGAAGGGGTCAAATGCGTTAAAGAAGTTGGAAGTGAGGCCGGGAGGGCGGTAGATGACGGCTACAAGAATCTGGAGGGGGTGGTAGAGGTGAATAATGTGGGCTTCAAAGGAAGGGAAGGAAAGGGAAGGGGGAGGAGGGATAGTGCGAAAGCGACATTGGGGGGCGAGAAGGAAACCGACACCTCCTCCTTTTCCGGTGAGTCTGGGGGAGTGGGAGAAGAAGAGGCCTGCACTGCAGAGAGCAGCAGAAGAGACCGTGTCGTCCGGAGACAGCCATGTTTCAGTTAGGGCGAGGACGAGTAGAGAGCTGGAAAGGAATAGGTCCAGGATGAAAGGGATCTTACTTAAAACGGAGCGGGGGTTCCAGAGGCCACACTTGACAGCAGCTGTCGAGGGAGGGGAGGGAGGGGGAAGGGTGTGAAGGGTGGGGAGGGTTTGGATTGGGATGAGTTGGCAGGGGCCTGGGCGGGGAGAGTGGGAAGGGGGGTGGCAATGGGAAAGGAGAACTGGGATGGGGTGGTGGTGGGGAGAAGTGGAGGGAGGGGGCCGGGAGGGAGGAGCGGATTACTGGCGCTGGTACAGAGGGATCCTTGGTAGGGGGTGAGCGGGAGTGGTCTTGGTGGGGGAGAGGGAGGGAAAAAGCTGGGTGGGAGAGGGGAAGGGGAAGGTGAGGAATGGAAATGGCAGTTGGGAGCAAGGGAATTGAAAGTTCATGGTGAGGTCAGCAGGGTGGGTGACAGTACAGCGGGAGGTTAACAATTGAGATGCAGAAGCAATAAAACAGTAGCAATGATATAAGTAGGCGATGACATCACAGGGTGTAGTTAAACAATCAATATGCTATGGCAATAATAAAATTGGCAGATAATGATGTCACAGAGAGCAGATTCAAACTATTAAGTGCTGGAGTAGGGTAGGCCTGTTAAGAGGGGTCAGGGAGCAGAGATACCTGGGGAGAGGACCGAACAGTCAACTAGCATGGGAGGGCTGAGTAGGTGCAAATGAGGTTGTCGTTAATGTAACATGGTGCTAACAAGGGCTTTTTACCTGGGGGCGGGGGGAGAGTCAGTCAGGACAGGACCGGGAAGGGGGGGATGAGGGGCACTTTAAGAAAGGTGGCCTAAGTGGGGGAGGGGGGTGGAAGCAGGGGGGCGTCCGTGGGGGCGCTGTGATGGCGGGCGGGCCTCTCGGGAACGGAGTCCCGGGCGTCTATGGTGGCGCTCTGAGAAGAGGATCCTTCCGGGAGCAGAAAGGCCGAGCAGTGTGATGGCGGGCCTCTCGGGAACGGAGTCCCGGGCGTCTATAGCGGTGCTCTGAGGAGAGGATCCTTCCGGGAGCAGCAAGGCCACGCGGTATCCTTATACATACTTATACGTATTCAATCTTTTTATTCAACCATTTCATCCTGACACATTTCCTGTTAAATCCTCGTTTTCCTTCTGCTTTTATTCTTTTAAATACATTTGATCTCTTCCCCCCCCATTAAATTGTAAGCTCCTTGAGGGCAAGGCAGTGTGTTTCTTGCTTCTCTTGAACTCTTCTCGGAGTTTTGTACTTGGTGCTGAATGCTTAGTACAGTACAGAACTCAATGCTTAGCTCAGTACTAAGGACCCAATCGGCTCTGGATAAACATAGCCCATTGATTGATTGGATAGGGAAAAACCAGCTGGAAACCAAACTTGTCCTGCACAGAAGTTTGGTGAATGGCCACTCTAGTATTATGCATATGCATGTGTGAGAGTGTAGGTAATAATAATAATCATGATGGTATATGTTAAGGGCTGTGCTGTGCACTGTTCTAAGCACTGGGGGAGATACAAGGTAATCAGGTCGTCCCATGTGGGGCTCATGGTCTTCATCTCCATTTTACACATGAGGGAACTGAGGCACAGAGAAGTTAAGTGACTTGCTCAAAGTCACACAGCTGACAAGTGGGAGAACCAGGATTAGAACCCATGACCTCTGACTCCCAAGCCTGGGCTCGTTCCACTAAGCCACAGCTGCTTCCTCCACATGTGTGCACTTATACATCTGCATATGTGTTCATGTATATGTTTGAGTGTAGTCACGTACAATTGTGAGTGTGCATGCATTCATAGATACATATGCACATACATGTATGCCCGTATACATGTGGGTGTGTTTGCACACATGTATATATATGCTTATATATCTGTGCACATGTACATATGCACAAATTCATTCAATTATATTTCAAGCAATTGTATTTATTGAGCGCTTACTGTGTAGAGAGCACTGTACTAAGCGCTTGGGAGAGGAAAATTCAGCAACAGAGACAATCCCTACCCAACAACAGGCTCACAGTCTAGAAGGGGGGACAGATATCAAAATAAGTGAACAGGCATCAATAGCATCGATATAAATCATCAAAATTATAGATATATGCACATCATGTATATATTGTATATAATGTATACAAATGTGTGCATGTGGATGTGTGTATAAGTCACTTCAATTCTTTTTCCCTGAGTTACCTCATCTGTAAAATAAGGATTAAGAATGTGAGCCCCACGTGGGACAACCTGATTACCTGGTATCTACCCCAGGGCTTAGAACAGTGCTTGGCATATAGTAAGAGCTTAACAAATACCATCATCATCATTATTATTATTATTATTTGCACACATGTATGGCTGCATAGAAACATATGCATATATGTACACCACCAACATGTATGTTTGTGAGCATGTTTATATGTGTATGGGGCTATGTACGTATGAATAAAAATGTAAATGTATGTATATGTGTGCATTTGTGTGTGTTTTGAATAACCTCGTCCATCGCATTTTAACAGAGCCTCGAGGCCTACACGAGAATACAACTCGTCAGCAGAGGAAAACTGTCCAAAGAGGCTTTGTCTGGGAGATGAGAGCTGGGAAGACTTTGCTCCAGTCAGGAGTGAAGCTGGCTGATTTCCCCGGGAGACTCCATCCTCGGCGTCCTCTCTGCTGGGGGTCACTCCTAGGACACAGTGCAGTTGGGTGGAGAGGATGTCAGCGTCTGCCGACCCCCGCCTCGGCCCTCCCGGGCACCCTTCCCACCTCCCTCCAACCCAGCAGCCCAAGAGCCACCAGAAGAATCTCTGTTGCTCTCCCCAGGCTAAAGTGAGCTCGGTGAAAATTAGCAACCAAGCATTGCCCATTGCAGGGAGGCTCTCATGGACTCGTTAAAAATGCAACGCGTGGAGCACTTCAGAACGTTATTAATAGGATGCAAGGGGGTGGACTTCCTATCGAGGTCTCAAGTGCCAACCAGCTTGACGGAGCAATCAGTGGAGGCCACTCGGGGTTGGGAGAAACGAAAATAGGAGACGGCAGCTGCCGGAAAAGTTTAACCCCTCTCCCTATAGGGAAATCAAGTCAGACGGAGGCTTAGTTCTCATGCAATGAGGAGGGAGAGGCAGGGAAAATGAACAGCAGATGCGAAAGACTTCTAGACTGTGAGCCTGTTGTTGGGTAGGGACCGTCTCTATATGTTACCAACTTGTACTTCCCAGGCGCTTAGTACAGTGCTCTGCACACAGTAAGCACTCAAATATATATGATTGGATGAATGAATGAATGAATGAATGAATGAATGAATGAATGAATGAATGCTGGACTTTATCCTGATTCCTCTCGGGCCTGCTTCCCTCCTGCCCCTCCAAATTCCTCAGATCGCTGGACACTGTCGGCACCCCCTGGCCAGCAGGAGAGATTTATTTCTCCTACAGAGGATGCCCACAGCTCACACCCCGACGGAGAGGTGGAGGAGGAGCGTGAGAAGCTGCAAGGCTTAGTGGCTAGAGACCGGGACTTAGACTCGGAAGGACCTAATTCCTCCTCCTCCTCTTATCTGTTGTGTGACCTTGGACAAGTCACATCGCTGTGTCTCAGTCCCCTCATCTGTCAAATGGGGATTAAGACCGGGCCCAAACTGATGAGCCTGTATTTACTTCAGTCCTCAGTACAGTGCCTGATACATAGTAAGTGCTTAACAGGGATCACCACCTCTGTTATGCTGTACTCTCCCAAATGTTTAGTCTCGTGCTCTGCCCACAGTAAACACTCAATGAATTCCATTGATTGATTGTTTGACTGACTGATTATCCTTTGTGCTACTGTCATATGTGACTTTACAAATTCTAGCCTAGTCTAGGACTGAAAGACATGAGATATGGGTTCGAGAACCGGCACTGCTATTTTCGGCTGTGTGGCTTTTGGAAAGCCCCTTAACTTCTCTGTGGCTGTTTCCTCATTGGTAAAATGGGGGTACAATACCCGTCTTTTCCCCCTCTTACAATATTAGTCCAGGGGCTGTGTTCAATCAGTTTACCTTGTATCCATCTCGGCACTTATAGCACAGTGTTGGGTACCTAAATAACAGCATTATAAAAATTGCATAGGCGTATGTGCTGAGAAAAGGAAAGAAGTATGAAAATGCAAAGACGTTTTGGAAGGAAAGCTTGGGAATTAATCTGAGAAGGCTTCCTGGAAGGGATGGGATTGTTTTAAAGAAGGCTTTAAAATTGAATTCACTGAGTCCAGTCTTCTTCTGTGGTATTAAAAGTATTTATTAAGTACCCATTGTTGGCAGTGCACTATATTAAGCTCTTGGCAAAGTTCAACAGGAAGCAAAGCACTAAGTACAGGGCTCTGGGTTTCAATCCCAGCTCCCTCCGCTGCATGACCTTAGGCAAGTCACTTAACTGCTCAGGGCATTCATTTTCCTCATCTGTAAAATGAAGGTTCAATACCGGTTCTCCCCTCTAGACTGTGGGCTCATTTTGGGTGGGGAATGTGTCTACCAACTCTGTTATATTGTACTTCCCCAAGCGCTTAGTACAATGCTCTGCACATAGTAAGTGCTCAATAAATATGACTGATTGATAGAAAGATTCTCCCTTCTACTTAGCCTCTGAGTCCCTCATCAAACAGGAACTGTTACTTTGATTATCTTATATTTTTCTCAGTGTTTAGTAGAGTGATTGGCACAGAGTAAGCGCTTAACAAATACCACTATTATTATTATGAGATGATTTATTATTAACTGATATTAATAAGAAAACTTATTTATTAAGTTATTATTATTAAAAGTCAGCTTCCTCAGCACTTTGGCAATCGCAACCTCCCTTGGCGTTTTTGTACACGTTTGATATGCCTCTTCAGCTATACCAATCAATAAATAAATCATATTTATCGAGCAATTCCTGTGTACAGAACACTGTGCTAAGCGCTTGGGAGAGTAGAGTATAATAGAGTTGGCAGATATATTCCCCACCCACAACGAGCTTACAGTCTAGAGGGGGTCACACGGCAGACAAGGGGTGGATTTGGGCATCGAACCCAGGTCCTTCTGACTCCCAAGCCTGCACTCTATCCATTATGCCATGCTGCTTCCAGGGATTAGAACAATGCTCGGGACCTAATAAGTGCTTAACAAATACCATAATTATTATTCTCACTGGAGCAGGCAATAATCACTTCGAACCTACAATGAGCTCAGTGCTGTAGCCTCGGTATGCTTTACCCATGTGCTGTTTCTCGTGGACAGGGCCTCTTGGGATCGATCAATCTGTCAATCAATGACCAATAGTGTATATTGAGTGCATTTTGAGTGGTAAGCACTGCACTAAATACTTGGGAGAGTAAACAGAAACAAGACCCAGGGTCAAGGAGTCAATGGCATTTATTGAGCAGCTACTACATTCAGAGGATTATGCTATTACTACTACACCTCCCCCCAATTATGGCATTTGTTTAGTGCTTACTGTGTGCCAAGCACTGTCCTAAACACTGGGGTAGATACAAGGCAATCAGATTGAACACGGTCTCTGTCCCACATGGGGCTCACAGGCTCAATCTCCATTTTATGCATTCATTTCATTCATTCATTCAATCACATTTATTGAGCATTCACTGTGTGCAGAGCATTACTATGCGGTTGGGAAATACAATTCAGCAAAATAGATACTCTCTACCCAACTACGGACTCACAGTCTAGTAGGAGGAGACAGACAACAAAACAAAACAAGTAGACAGGCATCAACAGCATTTTACAGAAGAGGTAACCGAGACACAGAGAAGTAAGAGACACAGACACAGTGAGACACGCTGAGAAGCAGCGTGGCTCAGTGGAAAGAGCACGGGCTTTGGAGTTAGAGTTCATGGATTTAAATCCCGTCTCCGCCACTTGTCAGGTGTGTGACTTGGGGCAATCACTTAACTTCTCTGTGCCTCAGTTCCCTCATCTGAAAAATGGGGCTTAAGACTTTGAGCCCCACGAGGGACAATCTTAATTACCTTGCATCTTCCCAGCGCTTTAAACAGTGCTTTGCACATAATAAGCGCTTAACAAATGCCATCTTCATCATTAATAAATGCCATCATCATTATTATTATTAAAGTGACGAAGTTCACACAGCAGACAAGTAGAAGAGTCGGGAT